>NW_024429193.1:74216325-74493825 GCF_017639785.1 Mesocricetus auratus | reverse complement strand
TGGCAATGAAAATTTCCTTTTCATTCATAAAACTTTCCTATTCCCTACTAACTGAAGAGGTTTTTCCAAAATATGAATGTATTATTTCCAATGTTTAAAGGCACTAAAATGCAATGTAGTAAATAAGTATATTGACACAGTTTTTCAACCGGACACCTTGCAGCTATGCTCATCATCTCCAGCCATGAGAAACTCTATGCATCTCCAGCCACCGGGGAAGTCTGTGCATCTCCAGCTTCTTCATCTTATTCTAGACCTACAAGCTCTCTTAGGTTAACTGAGTCATTTTTTTTGGTTTGTTTTCATAAAAATCTTCTTTTTTAATTTTAATTTTTTGAGATTACAATACAATTCCATCATTTCCCCTTCTCTTTTCTCTCTCCAAACCCTCCTGTCTACACTCTTCTGCCCTCTTTTAAATTCATGGCCTCTTTTATTCAAACACGTATGTCTATTAGATTATACATATATATGTATATATATACACACACATACATTTCTTAAATATAACCTGCTTTGTCAGCATAATGTTAGTTACATGTTTCTATTTTCAGGACTGACGTGGTTTTGAATAAGTAATTGATATGCTCTTCCTGGTGTCATCCTTCTTCAAATTATATCATGGCAGCTGGCCATGTTGGTGAGCCTTCATGGGTGTTTATTTTGACATTTCTTGGTTTTACAGCAAGCTGCCTGTTCCTCTACCTCTTACTTTCTTCCCTCCCCACATTTCTGCAATAATCTCTGAATCTTAGGTGAACTGGTTGTTTTGTAGATACGTCAGTTAGAACAGGGCACCAAACACTGCATTTTTTAAAAAAATTAATTATGGTATAATGTAGTGGTCTCCATTTACTGCAAAAAGAAGTTTCCTTGCCAAGGAACCAAACTTTAACAGCACCTGGCTATTTTCAGGAAGCTAGCACACAACTAGATTCTTTGTACTGCACTGTGTATCCAGCCAGTCTCATATAGCAAGTATCTTGACTTGTGTTGCTCATACAATAGCATGTACTGCTTTAATATTCTGGCGTTTCAAATCTGAGAAAACCCTTAAGAACTTGTTATTTTTGAAAAAGATAAACTGTACTTATTCTTGTGTGGGGGGTGTGCTGTAGTACATTGCCATACTACACATGTGTAGGTTTGAGATTGACCTCAGGTATCTTCCTCTATCAGTCCCTGCCTTATTTTTTGAGAAAGGGTCTCTCACTGAACCTGGAACTTACAGAGACCTCATGAGTAGCTGGCAGCAGACTTCTAGAGTCACCCTGTCCCTTACTCCTAACACTGGGATCATAGGCACATTTTACCATGTTTGGCTTTCTATCTGGGTGTAGAGATCAGAATTCAAGTCCTTGTGCTGATTTGGCAAGTCGACACTTAAGTAAGTGCATAAAGACAGTTGGAACACAGCAAAAAAAAATGGGAAAGACAAACAGCTGTGAATTCAGACAGCATACAGAAATAAATCATTTACTAGCTTAGGCTGCAGCTGCTCTGTATTGTCCACTATCATCTGCTACCCTCAATTAGAAAGGATGTCTGTGTTTTCGGGTAAGACTCTAAAGGCAGCAATCTACATCTTTCTGACAAAATGACCAACAGCACTTCATCCTAAAGCATCATCTTCCACCTGAGTTGTTTAGCCTAATTTCACGTTCCTTATTTCTGTCCTATCAAGAATGAATTTCTGGTAAAGAAAAGTATTTGATGCTGAGGGTGATAACTCACTCTTATTGGGGGGTTCCTTTGCCCAAAAGGCAAATGGCAGTAGATGTTTGGAAAGTTCAAAGCCAGAGTAGGATGGACAGTAAACATGCTGTTTTAGAAAACCAATGTTAAACAATCAAAAATTTACTTGGATTGAAATTATATAAGACAATGACTTCCCACCTAAACTGTTAAGAAAGGATGATCTCATATACTTAGTATTTATTTTTATCATATGATAGCCATGTTGAAATATAAAATGGAAATCTTTTTGTGGTTAAAGTACTTAGTTTTGATAAAGTTAAATATTTGTATCTACCTACAGTTTTGTTTTTATTTCATTTTATGAAATTTCTTGATTTCTTCAATTTCCATTTTATTTTGAAAGTTTGTATTACTCTAAGAAAATGAACAGACATCTTTTTTTTTAATTTTTTTTATTCTTTTTTTTAAAATTTAGATAAGAAACAAGGTTGCTTCACAAGTCAGTTCCAGGTCCCTCTCCCTTTCCCTCCCCTCCTCCCGTGCCCTCCCCCCATCCCCCCCCGTTATCCCCTCGTTCCCCCAGGGAGGGTGAGGCCCTCCATGGGGGTGTCCATAGTCTGTCATTTCATATAGGGCAGGGCCTAGACCCTTCCCCAAGAGTTCAGGGTGAGAGTGCACCTCACATTATGAACAGACATCTTTATAAGATAATATGCTTTGGACCAACACTTAGTAAGATTCAGAACAAAACTATGCACACATGTGAATGATAAATTACTTCAGTGTCATCTCTTCTTTCGATTACTTGAAGGAAGTTGAATAATTACTAAATTTTAGCAAAAACCTTTACATTTAATTTATATTTTATACTGATAACTGAAATGATCTCACAATTCTATTTTTCCTCTGCCCAGATCCCTCAGATATGTTTAATGTCATGGCAACTGGTGCAGTGGAAAAATCTAGTATAAATAGAGAGGGATGGTTCTTTTATAAACAAGGTAATAAAATACATCAAACCCTATGTCATATAATTTACTTGTTCATTGTTTTGAGATATTCATGTTCTTTCTGAAGCAAGTAAACTAGGCTTTTTAAGCATTTTAAAATGAGAATATTCTATAATTATTTCAGAATTGTAACCTCTACTGACAGATTATCCTCATTGTTTGCTATGATAAAACTCAATGCTTCTTGTATGACGTGTATGCTTCCTGTGATCTGATAACAGAGCGCTCAGCTAGTGCAGGAGAGGTAGTTTCTAACTGACCCAGATGGACAGTTGGAGACAAATGACATAAGTGGAAAATAGCTGTGGGACAAAGATAATCCATTTATCCTAGAAAAAAAAACTACTAGTTTGCCCAAAACTCATAATTCAGTAATAAAATGTAGCCCTATATCAGTACTTGGAACCCTGAAGTCACATGACTTAAGATAGCCTACTGTCCATGTCTTTAGTTTTCTCTTCCTGTGAAATTTGAGGACCACTGCATGGGATGTATGATCCCTAAGCAGGGCAATTAGTTTTTAAGAAACCAATGCCAAGGTCTCCTAAATTTTGACCTTTTCTGCAATGTTGTGTCTAGGTTGACTTGAACAAAAGAAACAGAGCAGGCTTGTTCCAGGCTATCTATGTCCTTAAAGCCCTTGGATGAATAAAATGCTTCCTCAAATGTTCTATGGAATGGTGAGAAATTAAAATGTCAGAGAAAGGAAGGATGCCAACCAGGAGGAAATGACTTCACCTTGTTCTGGGTCATCTAGAGAAGGTTCAGGCATTCAGGAGTTGGTAGCTGAGAAGATTGCCCTGCTGTAATCAATCTATATAACATGATGGAAGAGAAATCTGTAATAGATATGACTAACCATGCATGAATATCTCCATCATGGGCACTGCAGTATTTATTGTTATATATTCACATTCAGCTTTTATTTAATGCCTACCATTTTAGAAGCTATTTACATATTTAAACATGTGTGAAGGACTATAAAGGATCCCTTCTTGTATGAGTAGCATATTGCATATATAGAAATATACATGGTTAGACTCAATTTTCAAAACATTTCAAAACTGTATGTATGACTGATTTGCTAAGATCAACAGACACTTATTTCTGCCTTTAAAAACACTGATGGTCTTCATAACACGAGCACAGAAATCACTGGTAGTATAAAAAATAACAGGAAAAAAAGGAGGGCTTACAAACTACTGAAATCTCTATTCTGTACATGAGGATCAAAAACTTATAATGGATCCATGCTACATGCAAGCAGGAAATGTAAAAATTGTAATGTTACCAAAACAGTGCTTACTATTTCGTAAGTAAATGAGTCTGTAATGACTAGAACACTTTCCTTTGAGATCATGTTTGCATACATGTTAACCAGGACCTTGCCTGTGCTAGCCAAGAGCTCAGATTCTACTTCAGGGCTGACCCCTATTGTGCAATTTTATTTTGAATCCTGTTCTCCCTAGGTTTACTGGGCTGGTTTTGAATTCATTCTGTAGTCAAGTTAGGCCTCAAACACGTGTCCCTTCTCTTTCCCTTTCACAGATAGCTGAGATTAAAAGCATACATTTCCCAAGCCCAGACAATAATTTTATGCAAATATAAACAATCTATTCCATTTCATACACACAGTGCCAAAACATTTTGGTCTTAAGGATAGTCTCAGTTATTGTAACTCTTTGGTAACCATGAATATTGAATTGTGAAATGAACACATTCACAAACACAGATGTGTGTGTGTGTGTATGTGTGTGTGTCTGTGTGTGTGTGTATGTGCACATGTGCATGCATGCACACAAACACACACACACAGAAAAGCAGGAAAATTTCAAACTAATTCTTTCATTCTAGTGGGGAGCAATTGCATCAATACTACGTAGCTATCATTGTATATTTACTGTTTCTAAACTACAAAGTGTCTATGGTGTTGACTAGCAGCTGTGTGGTTTAATGCATTAAGATCAGAATAATTCTGCTATTTGCAAATGAGAGTAATTAGGCTTCTTACATAAGAGAGAAAGGACCTTTACTTGGACAATGATTTAGCATTTTTTTCTTTATGGAGCTAACAGCACTAACACATACCACTTGGTCAGATAGTACACAGTGTACCTCCTCTCTCAGAGATGACAACTGGAGGAAATGGACCGGTTGTAATGAGAAGGACTCGGGGCACACAGAAGAACCTCCCACTCCCCTTCTGAAAGTCAATTGTCTTCATAGACTGGTAGACTTGTAGCAGGCTCACAAAGACAGTCATTGCCTGCTCTGGATTCTAACTTGCTATGGGAACATACCGAACACAGGTTCTGTAAAAAATCATCTCCTAAACAAAATTATAGAACTGAGACCTGCCCTACTTTAATGAGGGGAAATTATCAAAATTGAAACTCTAAAAATAGTAGTTTATATTTGAAATTCTAATTCTCTTCTAATTATAGGTACGCCACAGTGGCAATCTAATTAAGTACGATTAGCAACTCCACAGCAGGTCACAGCAACATAACAGAGTCCACAGAGAGAAAACTGTAGATACATGGAGGTCACTTCTAGCCCTACACCTCTCAGATTTTACAGGATCATATTCTACTTTCACTTTCATGCAACAGAAGCTAAATATTGATGCTAATTTATTTACCAGCATTGAGGAAAAACACACATTTTAAATTAGAAAATTTAGAGCTTACGTCACACTTCTATATCTACTATGAGTTCACCAACTTCAAAAAACAATATTAGCATAAACTAATTTAATATTATATTATTTATCTGAACTCTGAAAGCACTCTAGGCATTTGTTGAAACATCTAATATCACCATAGTAGAAAGATATCACTATAAACTAGAATGTTACTTTTACATAAAATTTTTTTATGAAACTGACAATTAAAAACACATTCATTTTTTAAAAATCTAAATTGGATTTTAGAAATGAACATTTGCCTTTAAGTGTTCTTAGATCTCACTCATCTTTTAGCTGTTATTTAATGTGAACACTGTCCCTGTTTCTCAAATTGTTTTCCCTAAACCTGGACTCAAAGTTTGCTGTCATTAAAACAGACAACTTGTCTTAGTTACTCACAGACACAGATGCTCTAGCAGAATTAATAAAATTACAAGTTTTAAAATAACAGAGAAAGGTAAAGCAAATCAACGAAATTATATCATATTAGGAATTTTCTAATACTAGAAAAATTCATTGATCAGGTGGTAAAAGAAATCAGATGGCCAGAGAACAAAAGACTTGAGTACATATTCAATCCACTTTCTCTATTCCCTCTTCCTGCTAGGCTGGCCACCATGACAATTTGACTAGCGTCCAGCCTGCCTAGAATGTACCTCACATGAAAATTCAAAATCCCTAGAGCTAAAAGACAGTTTAAAAAGTATATAGATTCAATGTGTGGTGAAGATTAATCTCAGGCTGAGAAGCAAATATTCCCCATTTTTACCAGCAATGTAAAATTTCAACTACACTCGGCTAATAGATTGAGGAGTTACAGGAAACTGTTGACAGAACAAATATTTTGTATTTAAGGTGTCTAAATTGACAATGTTTTGCTCGATATATTTTACAAGACTCTCAATAGATTGGAGTTCACGATTGAACTCCCTTACACTGAAGAATATGAGAAGGAATTAGATACCATGGTTCTAGCTAAAAAGTTACAGGATCATGAAAAACCCATAGGAGTAGACACAGAAAGAAATCATTTCTAGTATTACATTTTATGACCCCAGAACTGCTATATCAAAAGGATCCACGCTCATGTATATTTTTAGAGATTATGCTAATTGTAGTAAATTGCAATCTGTGTCACAGTTTTCATATTTGTATCTGTAATAAAGCCCAAGCTCCTGCCAGAACTTCTTTTGCAGCATCATTGAGATGCTAATAGAATCACTGGTTCCCTCCTCCACATATCCAGTTTTTTGTGTGGAGTAGCTTAAGTTCTTCTCCCAAACACATTTCTTCCCATCATAACTTGGATCCAACTGAAGATATCAGGAACAGAGGCCTTGCACTTTGCAGGATGAGAGTATAGAAATCACAATCTACTGCTTTTACATTTGGCACGTTGAAGGTCCTTTCCCTAATCTCAAAGCAAATTGGCCTTCATCTCACTCACACACTGAGATACTTGCAAAGATATATATTAACTCTCAAATGATATAATGTCATATTTGTTGGGTTACTCAAAAACATAAGCTGTGTGAAAATATATTAATCTATACCCAAACACCATAAAAGCTATATGCAGCAAACTAACAGCCAATATCAAACTGAATGGAAATAAACTCAAGGCAATTCCTCTAAGATGACGAATAAGGCAAGGCTGTCCCCTCTACCTATACCTATTCAATAATGTACTGGAAGTTTCAGCTAGAGCAATAAGACAACAAAAGGAGATCAAGGGGATACAAATTCGAAAGGAAGAAGCAAAACTTTCACTATTTGCAGATGATATGATAGTTTACATAAGTGACCCAAAAAAGTCTACCAGGGAATTCCTACAGCTGATAAACACCTTCAGCAAAGTGGCAGGATACAAGATCAACTCTAGAAAATCAATAGCCCTACTATATACAGACGATAAAAGGGCCGAGAAAGAAATCAGAGAAACATTACCCTTTACAATTGCCACAAACAACATAAAATACCTGGGGGTAACACTAACCAAACAAGTGAAAGACCTCTATTGAAAGAAATTTGAGTCTTTAAAGAAAGAAATTAAAGAATAAACCAGGAAATGGAAAGATCTCCCATGCTCTTGGATAGGTAAGACAATGTAGTAAAAATGGCAATCCTGACAAAAGCAATCTACAGACTCCATGCATTCCCCCATCAAAATCCCAGTACAATTCTTTACAGACCTCGAAAGAAAAATTCTCAACTTTATATGGAAAAACAAAAAACCCAGAATAGCCAAGACAACCCTGCTCAACAAAGCAACATCTGGAGGCATCACCATCCCTGACTTCAAGCTCTATTATAGAGATATAGTCCTGAAAAACAGGTTGGTATTAGCACAAAAATAGACAGGTAGACCAATGGAATCAAATTCAAAGCCCTGGGATTAAAACACAAACCTATGAACACCTGGTTTTCGACAAAGGAGCTAAAATTATACAATGGAAAAAATATAGCATCTTAAACAAGTGGTGCTGGCATAACTGGATATTGGCATGTAGAAGACTGCTGATAGATACATGTCTATCGCCATGCACAAAACTTAAGTCTAAATGGATCAAAGACCTCAACATAAATCCAGCCACACTAAACCTGTTACAAAAGAAAGTGGGAGGTATCCTTGAACGAATTGGTACAGGAGATCACTTCCTGAACATAACACCAGTAGCACAAATACTGAGATCGACAATTAATAAATGGGACCTCCTGTAACTGAGAAGCTTCTGTAAGGCAAAGGGCACAGTTAGCAAGACAAAAAGGCACCCCACAGATTGGGAAAAGATATTCAGTAACCCCATATCTGACAGAGGGATGATCTCCAAAATTTACAAAGAACTCAAGAAGCAAGTCTCCAAAACACCAAAGGATCCAATTAAAAAGTGGGGGACTGAACTAAATAGAGAATTCTCAATAGAGGAGTATAAAATGGCAGAGAGACACTTGAGAAAGTGTTCAACATCATTAGCCATTAGGGAAATGCAAATCAGAGCAACTCTGAGATATCATCTTACTCATGTCAGAATGGCAACAACAAGGATGTCTGTTCCACTATGTTCATAGCAGCATTATATATAATAGCTAGATCCTGGAAGCAACCTAGATGCCCCACAACTGAAGAGTGGATAGAGAAAATGTGGTATATACGCAATGGAGTATTACTTAGTGGAAAAAAAAAAACAATGGAACGTTGAAATTTGCAGGCAAATGGACGGCACTAGAGGAAACCATCCTGAGTGAGGTAACCCAGACACAAAAAGACAAGCATGGTATGTACTCACTCATATATATGTATTTTAGACATGGATCAGTGGAGTGCTAGTCTACAATCCCAGTGCCTGTGAGACTGGGAAACAGGGAGGTTCCCAAGAGAGATGCATGATACCCCAGAGAAGTGGAATGAGGCAAGATCTCCTGAGCAGATTGGGAACATCAGGGGAGGGAAGAGGGAGCCAGGAAAATGAGAGTGGGATAAGAGGAGGGGAGAAGAAGGTATGGGGGAGCAGGAAGGTTGAGTAGAGGCAAGAACAGAGGAGAGCAGGATGAGAGGTACCATAATAGACTGAGTCATTATAGGCTTGAGGAGAGAGCTGACACTAGTGAGATCTCCAGAGATCTACAAGGATAACACCAACTGGCTACATTAAATGCCCCTCCTTGATGGTCAGGTTTATGACTACCTTATATGTCATCCTAGAACCTACATCCAGTGACTGATGGAAGCAGAGACAGATACCCACAGCTAAATACTGAACTGAACTCCTGGAACCTAGTGACAGAGATGGAGGAGTGATGAGCAAAGTGGTCAAGACCATGATGGGGAAACCCACAAAGACAGCTGATTGGATAAGGGGAGCATTTGAATCCCAGACTTATGCCTGAGAGGCCAACAGGGGACTGATCCAGACTCCATGAATGTAGTCTCAGTGAGGAGGCCACAGAAATCACTGGGATCTTGGGTGGTAGATCAGTGTTTACATGGTTTATGAATGATCTTTGGGAGCCCATTCCAAATAGAGGGATGCTCTCTCACCCTGGACACATGGGGAAGGGCCTAGGTCCTGCCCTGGATGAAATGACAGACTTTAGAGATCCCCCCAACGAGGGCGTCACCCTCCTTGGGGAATGATGTGGGGATTGCTAGTGGAGGGACAAGGGAGGAGGCGAAGGAGAGGGAGCTGGGATTGACATGTGAAGCATTCACATTTCTAATTTAAATAAAAATATTACAAAAGAAGAAAATATGTTAATCAAGTGATTTCTTTTATAAACATAGTAAAAACATGAAATCTTTCTAGCGTGATAGAAACATGACATTTCTAGCATCAAACCTTGCCTTAAGATGGATTAAAAGAAAAAATTTTCCTGTCTAATAGACATAGTGTTATGTTTTGTAAATATTACAAAGGTGAATACTTTTCCATGTAAGGTTTTCACAGAAAATTCAGAATTTATAGCTGAAAATCTAATCTGCCTCTTAGTTTGAAATAACATAAGGGGTCCAAGCATGATTCTCTTCATGATAAATTATGCATGGTAGATGTAGTCATACTTATATAACATGAAAGAATCTGCAGCACCCTTTCCTTAGTACTAACTTACACTATATTTTGCTTCAAACTTGTTCTCAAGGAAGGCCTATCATTTTTTACAAAATTAGGATTCCATGTCTTCTGAGGAACTAATCATTTAAAAAAAATGGGGAGGCATAGCTATAGTTGGATATTGGGAAGCTCTGGGATAGAAACAGACCAAGAGTAGAAACAGAGACACTTAGAGACAGCTGGTTTCTATCACAAAGCATATTTGCATGAACCATGGGAAGAAGTGGTGGTGGGGGGGGATTTACAGGAGTTAAATTTAGAAAAAACAAACACACAACACAGACACTAAAAATCAGAATCACTTACCCTGAAAAACTCCTTAGTGGAGCCAGAGTCTAATGTTCCGTAAGCAATTTCTGTTTGCTTAGACAAATCCTCAGCACTTTCGATGGGAGACACCATCCTCTCTACAGTCAGGAAGGCAGCTAAGTTAGCCGTGTAGGAGGAGATTATGATCAGGGTAAAGAACCACCACACACCTCCAACAATGCGCCCAGAGAGGGATCTGACAAGTATGAAATGGATTCGTAAAGTAAAATGAATAGTCTAATATAAAACAAGTTAACATTCATATGCAAACAGACACTCACAGAATAGTTCACCTTATAACCTGCAATGTGTCTTTTAGTTTGTGAAACTAGAAATTACTAATACTTTTTGGCAAGGAGTACAGAGTAATGAGATTGCGATCTGAGGATTCAATCCTTGGGATTCTCTCATATGCCACCAAGTAGTTAATGGTATAAAATTCTACAAGAAAACAACTTCAAGAAATGTACAAGTTGTTTATCTAATATGCATACTTCTTTGTCTACTCATGACATAAACACAAACAAGACAACCTAAGAACAGCAGCAAAGTTCATAACAAAACAAATATTAAGAAACTGTGTACCATAAATATAGCTTTAAACATAAAAGAAACTCCCCTTTAATGCAGCCCACCCCACCAGGAAACAAACTCAGTTCCATTATGTTTTGGGGTGTGCAAACATAGGTATTTGATACAGTACAGGAGAGAAATGGAAAATGAAATGATACTAAAAGTAAAACATAATTCTTAATGAGTATAAATCAGAAGCCTTCTTGGTGTGGACTGCTCTGACCCTGTTCCTTTGTTTTTCCTGGTTAAGAGAGAAAGAAAACTCAAAGAACACAAATTAGATGTTTAAGTTTTTAAAAGATAAAAATTCCTAATGTGAGATATAAAAAGATAGCAGCATTTGTCTGATTATAAATACATACAGTATTTTAAATGCTTAATAGGTTTACAATATTTCACTTTAAATATTGAAGGATATATATATATAATTACGTAGACACCAATAGACATTTGTTGTGCTTCTTTAAAAGACTTTGTGGGAATCTGCATACAATTGAGAAATTTGAGGTAGCAGCATTTCTAAAATGTTAATACATGAAGATTGGGCAATTTATGGGCAGAATCAAACTTACTGATAATTAGCATTTAGTGATGCAGCCTTTGATACAATAGACACAGATAAATTTTTGTATGATTTCAGTAGAATAAACCACTCGCTCAATACAAAAGAACTAGCTAATTCCAGAAATTTTAAGGTTTAGAGCATTTGTTGCTGAAAATGAAGAACTGAAGGAATCTAATTTTGCCTCCATGCCAAACTCACTATAACTTGTAAAACTTAGCACGATAAGAAGGGAAGGTTTAAATATTTCTCACATGGGATCGAAATCAAGTATTTTATAAATATTATTACTGGAAAATCCTGATATGGACACAGCCATCCTCCATATATCCTATCTGCCCATGCAGTATGATAATTACAGGACACACACCCTAAACTGAGAAGACAGATTCAGAACCTGACTGCTCAGATCCCTCCACACTAAGCTTGATTTTTATTAAATGCATTTGACATTGGACCAGTCTCTTACCTGATTAAGGACTGCGCTTATACTCTATTCTATTCTAGTCAGAAAATAAAAATAAAACTAGTTCTTATTACTTTTCTTTTATTCCAGTGCTTAAAATATTACTGACATTAAATATTTCATTATTATCTTAACTATATTAATTCTAAAATATAGAATTTTTAGAATTTGTCACTCATCTGTAACTGTCTTAAAAGCAACAATTAATTGTTCTGAGCATTCTGGAGAAATTTTATTAAGAAGAAAAAACTTGATTTTAATTTGTAATGAAAGCTGCCATAATTAAAAGCAAAGGCTTTACTTTCTATCATATATTCTTAAGAATGTGAATGCAGAGGCATTGTGATTTATTTTTAATATGCATCAAATAATGATGTTTCATTGGCACATGATTTACATGTAGAGATATTGTTGATATAATAAGACAGACTGAAGAATAACAGTAATCATTAAGCTTATTGTTTTTCTAATTTCTGTGTTTCAAAAAATATCTTATAGTGAAGAGACCCCAAACTAACTTTGTTTCTTCTTCCTTTTTGTTTATTTGTAATTTCAGGCAGGTTAAAGTCACTGAATTCAGCAAATCATCCTAGACTATAATTCAAATATGTCCTTTCAACATTCTTAATGGAGTTCCACAGCAGACCGTACTTGGAAAAGATTGATAGATGCATTTCCAAAATATTTAAAAGGAGACTCTGAGGGGTCTGTCCATTTTAAGCTCTTTTGTAAAGAGAGTGATCATTCTACTGCTCTGCTGTGCAGTAGCTGTGTCTGCATCCTAAAACATAGTAGTGCAGGTCACTCTCTTCTTAAAACAATCACTAAATTGGCCAGTGCTAGGTTTTAGGTTCAATTTTAAGTGCACATGGCATGTAAGCACCAAGGCAAGTACATGTTAATGACATGTGTTATATCTATATATTCTAAAATAAAAAATCAGTAACAATGGAAATACTCTAACTGAAAACAATTGTTTCTTACTAAAAAATAAATGTTATTGAGTCTGAACTGTGTTGAGACTCACCAATGAAATCTAAGTACACAACAAAACATCCTGTTTTGGAATCAAGCATAATAAAAAAGAGAAATTGTCTAAATGCCACAGTGGACTACGGGACGTTCTAGAATAAGTGTGCCTTCAACTCCAGCCACAAAGGCAAAAGATTTGTCTGGTGCTTAGCAAGCACTAGATAACAAAGCAACTGTGGTGCCATGCTGTGAGTGGGGTGTGGGAAGGCTCCCAGACATGGTCCATCTCTGGGAACACAGGACAGCGTCTACTTCATTATAAACCCACACACAGCTCTGCTTATCTGAAAGACAGAGTTTAATGTGTGCCAGCCAAGCACAGCTGCCTTTTACTTAGAAGTAGTGTACCACAGTTCAGTGGTCCTGCCAAAACTAAGCCAGTCAACCAGTGTTTCATGGACCAGAATGCCCTCTGACTCCTCAGTTTTGTTAATTTTTTTCTTCCTTAATCTTGAAAACTTATCTTCATAACTTTAACTTAAATCAGATAACTAAATACAGAATGAGAGTTTAAACAATATACATGTTGTCAGAGTTTAACTGTGTACCTGGGACTATGTACCCCTTTGTGCTTGTCATGAAAATATATTTAGAATAATTCTAATTCATAGAAGAACTAAAAATAAGCTACCATGCATGTGGAACTAAGAGTTTTCTCTTTAAAAAGTCTACACAATTCATTTTTTCCTTTTTAATGGGACTTTTATAATGAACTACCATTATAACTACCAGAGATTAAGTGTTTAATAATTTCTGCCTAGAGGGTGCATTTTCCTCTTCTCAGCCAGTAGAAGGTACTAGAACACTTAGAAAACTATGCTTTTAAGATGCTAATATTCATTTTGAAATTAATTGCTTGCAATTCACAAGTACTCAAAAACTATCATTTTAATTAATTATTATCAAAGAGTCACTCCCTTTAGTAGTAAAGATTATCCTTGGAATGAAAGAAGGCTATGCTAGCTCGAACTGAACTGTCCCAGAAGACAAATAACATCCTGGCTTTAAATGTTAATGATGCCACCCTAGCAGAAGCAAGAGTCATGTGTCTGAAGAGACACAAGGAGGTATCATTCATGTTTTAATATAAACAAAAGCAATTGGTGATTTGTGACAGTTACATGATAATTAGGAACTTTAGCCTGAGACAGTCATACCCTGGTGTGAATAGAAGTGTATGAATATGCACTGTTCAATATGAAATTGGCATTTGCAGAAAATCATTGGTTCTCTGTCTGCATTTCTAGCTACTTGAGTGTGTACAATCAAGCTTTTTTTATGCAGAAGTCTAACATTTAAAAAGTTTAATAATCTCTCTCACACACCATTTTCATGAATTGATGTTAGGAAAATAAAGAGATGAAGTATGTTCAAATGAAGTGTTGTCTAACAAGTTGTTGACTCTAGGAAAGAGCTAACATTGCCCATTTTCCCATATACAGGTCTGTGGGTCAACACACAGATGACTGTAAAATGAGAATATGCAGCAAAAACACGGTACCCCTCCAAGCAGGCATGGAATGATAGGAACCTTATGCATTTTATAGCCTCTCCATGGTGTTTATAATTTCACCAGGGAAACACACGATCAACATTCAAGGAACGTTGTTCTAGTATTTCACAGGCTTACACCGATGGTAAAAATTTGTCCTCTAAGCACTTTAAATTGCTTGGACACGTGGTCGGCAGCTGGTGACATCTTTATAGTGAATTCATAAACACCATGAATATTCACTTGAGACCTAAAATGCACAAAGTTGAAGCAGGTGAGTGACCAACCTTGGCGAAATATCGCATCCTTGCTGCATAAAGGCACCCAAGGAAAACCAGAGACTATTAAAAATCCCAAATTCGTTAGTTGATTCACTACTTTGTGTTTCTCTTCCATCTTCAAATTCCTCAGTGTGCCACTCGTAGGGGCTAAATCTGCTGACCAGGAATAAAACTACACTGACCCCAATGTAGGCAAACACAATGCACATCCAGATTTCATAGGCTAAAGGATCAAGAAAGGAAAACACTCCTGGTTTGGACTTCTGAGGCTTCTTGATCATGATAGAGATTCCAAGACTCATGAAGGGCTTGGAGAAGTCAATCACTTCTTCTCTCACAAGGGTGATAGTTAGTGGAGCAATTGCAATATCGGCTTTCTGTAAAGGAAAGAGAGGAAAATAATAGGACCCAGAA
Source organism: Mesocricetus auratus (assembly GCF_017639785.1). NCBI lineage: Eukaryota > Metazoa > Chordata > Mammalia > Rodentia > Cricetidae > Mesocricetus > Mesocricetus auratus. Next base: position 74,478,692 of record NW_024429193.1, on the reverse strand, counting down.
TTATGGTTAGAAAAGACACATGGCTAAAACTTGGAATGGAAAGGGATGGAAGTTAGAGAGGAGTAGTAGTGATTATGGCTCCGGTGCTACAGAATAAGCAAGAGGGCAATCTGTCTATCCACCTAGTATTACTGACAAATGGTTGACCTGTCTGACTTGGCTAAGGTCATTAAGCTTTGGGATAACATGTGTGCTTGAAAATAGGTGTGATGCATGCTTCAGTTAATTTTCAAGTTTACTTCTTGCTTCTGCCACAACTTTTCAAATTTTATCACAGAATTAAAACATTTTTTTTCTAGAGCATTATGGAATGCCAACAACTAAGATATGAATATTTAAAAAAATGAAGAGTGGCCATTCTCTAAACAATTGTTCAAACTGAATTACTTTACCTTTAAAGCGATGTATACTTACCCCATATACAAGTTCTCCAACCATACCATTCCAAATTTTGGTGTCTGCATCCCTGGCCCCATACTTGCCATCCCCAACAATAGTCAACTTGTACTTGAACCCACAATGTTTGGCAATTTCTGCAGCTAAGTCAACACAGTAGCCCTCATAACGCTCATTGCCTTCAAGCATTTCATGATTCTTCTTCATCATAACATATGGTGATTCCTATAAAGAAAGACAATATGTTCACTGATTATCATACTGGATTATTTACATACTGTTACTATGTCAAACTCCTAGTTTACTAATATCTCGTTACACATAGGCATATGTTAGGTAGAAATAATATGGTAGATATTGACAGAAATATGTGTGTGTGTGTGTGTGTGTGTGTGTGTGTGTGTAGTGCTTCTTCAGCCAAACTCATTAAATCTCTATATTATTGGTCATTAAAATGGTTTATATCTAATCCTATTAGAGTAACATACCCAAAAGTTGTTAGCATGTCCCTCATTTTATTTGTAATCCTTAAACATCAGAGAGGGAAATTTTTGCTTAACAACTACTATATTCAAATTTGGGTCTTCCTTGTCCTTATTCAAGATTAAGTGAACACCAACCTCAAAAGCCTGAGTTCAGGAAACTTCTGTATTACTGGTGCTTCAAGTACAAACACAAGTGTGAAAAAGGTGCACACACAATGCTCTATAAATTGAAAATGATCATTGCCATGGCAATATACTGATTCTATTGCTAAAAGTTTTGTATCTCACTTCAGATATGGGATCTAATACACTAGAATGATTCTACAAGCATAGCTTCAGCAGCTTTCTCCCTAGAAACTCATGAGAAAGGAAGGATGATGAAATGATTCAGCAACGTTGACGTTGTCCACTTTGTAGTGTTACAAAATATAAATGTAAACGGGTTAGTGGCTAACAAAATAGAAGCAGTCATCAAAAGCCTCCCAACCAAATTCCCACATGTCCAACTCACATTCATCAAGTGAATTCCAGGTGGCCACTCAGTGATCTACTAGTCTGGGGACTGCAAGCAGGTCAACTTGCTCCCAGGGGACCGAGCAACCTTGAGTCTGCTAATATCTATGGGCTACTCCCACCCCTACTCAGGGGAGTAATGAGCTTGGGACCCTGTCTCAGGCCTGACTTCTGCTTGCCCAATCTGGGATCTCCTGGCCTGGGGACTACAGGCATGTTGATGCACCCCCAGTGGACCCAGCAATTGTGAGCCTGCTGAAATGTCTGTGCTCGTCCCACTCCCACCCAACAGGAGAAGGAGTGCCTCAGACCTGCCTGCATGCACGGTGAGACACCCTCAGAATATTGGACCTGCTTGCACCCACTGGAAGAGAACCTTGGACCCATAACCACCAAGAGAGGAGAAGACCCCACCTGCACCCACTGGAAGAAGGAATGGGAAGATGAAATTATAAGAACACATTCAACAACAGAAAAATCAATAGGACACCACCAGAATCTAGAGACTTCACACCAGCTAGACCAGAACATCCCAACACAGATGAAGCAGAAGAGAATGACCTTAAAAACATTTTCGTGAAAATGACAGAGATCCTAAAAGACAAAATGAGAAAATCTTTTAAGAAATGGAAGAAAAGACAAACCAAAAATTGCAAGAAAAATTTCTAACAGTGCAAGGTTTGAAAGCTGAAATAGTGACAATAAAAAAATACAGTGTGAGGGAATGCTGGAATTAGAAAAGATAGGTAAACAATCAGGAACTGCAGATACAAGCATAACCAACAGAATACAAGAGATGGAAGAGAGAATCTGAGATGTTGAAAATACACTAGAAGAAATAGATTCATTGAACAAAGAAAATGTTAAGTCCAACAAATCCCTAACACAAAATATCCAGGAAATATGGGACACTGTGAAAAGGCCAAACCTAAGAATAATAGGTATAGAAGAAGGTGAAGAAACCCAGCTCAAAGTTGCAGAAAACATATTCAGCAAAATCATAGAGAAAGACATGCCAATGAAGGTACAAGAAGACTACAGAACAACAAATAGAGTGGACCACAAAAAAGTCCACTCATAACATAATAATCAAATCACCAAACATACAGAATAAAGAAAGAATATTAAGAGCAGCTAAGAAAAAATGATAAGTAACATATAAAGGCAAACCTATCAGAATTACACCTGTCTTCTCCATGGAAACCCTGAAAGCCAGAACGTCCTGGATAGATTTTTACCAACACTAAGAGACCACTGATGCCAGCATAGACTATTATACCCAGCAAACCTTTCAGTCACTACAGATGGAGAAAACAAGATATTTCATGACAAAACCAGATTTAAACAATACATGCCCACTAATCCAGCCCTAAAGAAAATACTAGAAGGAAACCTCCAACTTAAGGAAGTTAACTATACTCACAAAAACATAGGAAATAGATAATCCCATTTTACCAAAAGCCAAAAGGAAAAGCAAGGTAAATCCACACACAATACTATCACCACCAACGAATCCAAAACAAACAAGAATTAACATTCACTCTTCCTTAATTTCCTTCAATACTAATGATCTTAATTTGCCTATAAAAAGACACAGGCTAGGGATACAAAGACAGAATCCATCCTTCTGCATACAAGAAACACACCTCAACTTTAAAGACAGACATTACATCAGAGTAAAGGGTTCGGATAAGATTTTCCAATCAAATGGATCCAAGAAACAAGCTGGTGTAGCAATCCTAAAATCTAACAAATTAGACTTCAAACTAAAATCAATCAAAAGAGATGAAGAAGGTCATTTCATATTCATTACAGGAAAAATTCATCATGAAGAAGTTTCAATTCTGAACATCTATGCCCCAAATACAAAGGCACCCACGTTTGTAAAAGAAACATACCTAAAACTCAAATCACATGTAAGACCTCACACAGTTATAGGGGGAGATTTCAACACTTCACTCCTACCACTAGACAGGACTACCAGACAGAAACTTAACAAAGAAACGAAGGAACTAACAGAAGTTATGACCCAACTGTGTTTAACAGACATCTATAGAACATTCCATCCAAACATAAAAGAATATGCCTTCTCAGCACCACATGGGACCTTCTCTAAAATCAACCACATACTTGGCAACATAGCAAACCTCAGCCAATACAAAAAAAAATGGAATAACCCCATGTATCTTATCAGACCACCATGCCTTAAAGTAAGAATTCAACAACAACACAAATTGCAGAAACCCTACAAACTCATGGAAATTGAACAGCATGCAATTGCACCACTCCTGCGTCAAGGAAGAAATAAAGAAATAAATTAAAGATTTTCTAGAATTCAATGAGAATAAAGACACAACAAACACAAACTTATGGGACACTTTGAAAGCAGCACTAAGAGGAAAGTTCACAGCACTAAGTGCCCCCATGAAGAAACTGGAGAATAGTCACACTACAGAATTAATGGCAAAACTGAAAGCTCTAGAGTTAAAAGAAGCAAACTCACTCCAGAGGAGTAGACACAAGGAAATAATCAAACTGAGGGCTGAAATCAATAAAGTAGAAACAAAGAAAAAAATACAAATAATCAATCCAACAAGGAGTTGCTTCTTTGAGAAAATTAACAAGATAGACAAACCATTATCCAAACTAATCAAAAGGCAGAGAGAGAACATGCAAATTAAATAAATCAGAAATGAAAAGTGGGACAAAACAACTGACACTGAGGAAATTCAGAGAATCATCAGGTCATACTTTGAAAACCTGTACTCCACAAAATTTGAAAATTTAAGGCAATGGACAATTTTCTGGATAGGTATCACTTAACAAAATTAAATCAAGAACAGATAAGCAATTTAAACAGACCTATAACCCCTAATTAAATAGAAGCAGTCATCAGAAGCCTCCCAACCAAAAAAATGCAGGCCCAGATGGCTTCAGTGCAGATTTCTACCAGACATTCAAAGAAGACCTAATACCAATACTCCTCAAATTGTCCCACACAATATAAGTAGAAGGTTCATTGCCAAACCCTTTTTACGAGGCTACAATTACCTTGGTACCAAGTCACACAAAGAGACAACAAACCAAGAGTACTACAGACCAATATCCCTCATGAACATTGATAATAAAACACTCAGGAAAGCAATGACTTCTTGAGCATAACATCAGTAGCACAGACACTGAGATCAACAATTAATAAATGGGACCTCCTGAAACTGAGGAGCTTCTGTAAGGCAAAGCACACAGTCAATAAGATACAACAGCAGTCCACAGAATGGAAAAAGATATTCACTAACCCCACATCTGACAGAGGGCTGATATCCCAAACTTACAAAAAAATCAAGAAAATAGTCCCCAAAACACCAAATAATTCAATTAAAAAGTTGGGTGCAGAACTAAATAGAGAATCCTTAATAGAGGAGTGTAAAATGGATGAGAGACACTTAAAAAAAGGTTCAACATCCTTAAACCATCAGGGAAATGCAAATCAAAACAACTCTGAGATAACATCCTTCCTATGACAATGGCTAAACCCAAAAACACCAAAGACAGTTTATGCTGGAGAGGATATGGAGAAAGGGGAACACTCCTTCACTGCTGGTGGGAGTGCCAACTCGTACAGCCACTTTGGGAATCAGTGTGGAGATACCTCAGGAAAATGAGAATCAGTCTACCACAAGATTCAGCAATTCAACTCTTAGGCATATACCCAAAATATTCACATTCATACATTCTACAATGATGATACCAACTAATAATCTAAGCAATAGTGGAGAGGCTACCTTAAATGCCCTTCTCCGATAACATTGATGACTACCTGATATGCAATCCTAGAGCCTTCATCCAGTAGCTGATGGAAGCAGAAGCAGGCACCCACAGCTAAACACTGAACTGAACTCCTGGAATCCAGTTGCAGAGAGGGAGGATTGATGAGCACAGGGGCCAATACCAGGCTGGTGAAATCCACAGAAACAGCTGACCTAAACGAAGGGGGAGCTCATGGACCCCAGACTGATAGCTGGGAAATGAGCATAGGACTGATCCAGACCCCCTGAACATGGGTGTCAGTAAGGAGACCTTAGCAATCTATGGGTCCTCTGGTAGTGGATCAGTATTTATCCCTGGCATAGCAATGGACTTTGGGAGCCCATTCCACATAGAGGGATACTCTCTTAGCCTAGACACATGGGAGAGGGCCTAGGACCTGCGCCAAATAATATGGCAGACATTCAAGATCCCCATGGAAGGCCTCATCCTCCCTGGGGAGCCAAAAGGGTATGGGATAGGAGGTTAGTGGGGGGCAAGGGAGGAGGGGAGGGGGGAACTGAGATTGACAAGATAAAATAAGCATGTTTCTAATTTAAAATAAACAATAAAAGAAAAATAAAAGAGAGAGAATTCCAGGTGCCACTAGTGTTTTATCTAAATCTCTTACTGTGGATCTATGTTTTCATCTAATGTTGATAGGATAATGAATCCACCAATTTATAACCTTATTTCTCAGTAAAGCAGTGTACAATCACTTTATCTCAAAACCACATTCATTAGCACCTTCTCCCCATTCCTTGTTTAGCATTGGGCCTTCTTGATCCACATTTTTTTCTTTTGATATAGATCCTATATGGTTTATATCCAGGCAAGTTTTGCCTCATACTTTCAATAACCATGCATTTGGAACTGGGCAAATGGCCACCACTGTGTTCAAATGAAGGCATTAAAGATATCACACTTGCTTTACATTATGTATAAACAAGGTTTAACAGCATCATTCGATCACAATACCCAATGAGGAAGTATAAGGAACAAACAAGACCTTGCTGTTCACCATGTCAGCAGCAGAGTTTCATTGTCAAGCTAGATAGACTTCAGCCTCCCAGAGGATGAGAACATTCTAAGTGCTTCAGCTTAGCCCATGTGTAATCCCTACATCAGGTAAGCATGCAATCGTGACACAGCCGCAGGTATACAATGAATTCAACATTGAGGAAGGCTGGTTGGTGTAGTGACTACCCCAAAACCTAGACAGCAAGTCTCCAGGAGGATACTCTGAACAAGAAAAATTAGAGTGCAATATAGGAACATGCAGTTAATTACCAATATTGTGGTGACAACTACAGTTTTATTTTCAAGCCCGGATGTGTCATTTCCAGAAGGGAGCTCAGTTAAGGTGACAACCATTTTATCCACTTCACTCCAGTACCCAATCTGGAAAAGGTCACAGTTGGTAAGCATGATGAGTAGTGGCCTGTCTTCATGTAAAAAATTTGACACTTTTCAAACCCAACTAGGTCTGCACCTAATGCAACAACCACATCAAACAGGCCTCAAAATAATAGCCACAATTTTCCCTTCATAAACATACATTTGATTGCAACTGAAATTGTAAAAACAAAAATAATTCTAATAATTGAGTCGAATCTTCCTATTTTATTATTTGTTTTTTTATTTTGTTTAATTGCCTAAGCAACTAGCTATGTATCCCTTGTTTGTCTAGAACTCACTGGATAGCTTAACTTGCATTCAACTCACAACCCCCCCAGCTTCTGTAGTTCAGAGATTAAAGGCATGTGGCAGTATATATGGCTCACTTTCTAAATCTGTTTGATAGTTTGGGTCTTGGGGTAATAATTTGCCATGTAATTATATCCCAAACAGTGATGATTTACCCAGACTACTTTAAGATTTTGAATTAAGCAGTTAAACACATCCCTACACCACTGTTTATTTCTTCTGAATGCATTATATTTTTGCACTTGTTTCCTATCTTATAATTAATGACTTTTTATTGAAGTTGAAAAGGTAACACTTCTGCATTCAAGTACTATTTTAAATGAATTATTACTGCCACTTGCCAAAAATGAACTGATTTCATTCATAAAGCATATCTCAAATCTGAATGTGTTTCTAGTAGCAGTTCACCATTGTCTACCCACACATGCACTGTGACCCCAGCAGTGAAGGCTTATAATAGAATCTGCCTCCTCCAAGGGGAGACCCCGGATTAAATCCTTAAAAGTTTTACCTTCCGGGGCCCATTTGTTTTGAGCTCCATGATATTAATTGTGTAGTTTATTCTTTTTCCATTCTGGTCAAACTTAATATTTCCAGAGAGACCTTCAACTTGAACCTAATGATGGGATGGAAATAAAGCACGGTTATAAATTTATTAAATCCAAGATATAAACTGGGGAAGATTGCTCACACTGACCTAAGCAGAAGGTGATTTTAGTAGGGAACTGTTTACTCTCCAACCTACCTTTGTGTTCATGAAACAACGTGGCCTGTGAGTTCAACATAAGGAATAAAACAAAGGTGACCTACATGTTTTGAGAGAAACCCCGAAAACCAGCTTAACGACTGTGTGGAGTCATATTAGCCCTCATTCTGAGGAACTGACCTGTTTGAGAGCCCGTTCTATTTCTACACCTTGTCCCCAAGGCACAGCTGGGTTGGCCAAACAATCGCCTGCATTGCCTCTCCGGGAGATTTCAATCCTCTGCTTCCGAAGGTTGCGGAAAGCTTCAGTCATCACTTGGACAGCATCATAGGTCAGGGCAGATGTATACTGAAAAGAATCACACATCTGTCAGGATGGGAGAAGATTCAGAACTTTGTTGCACATGACTTCCCAGTATGTAACACAGGCCATCCAGACTGTTCCTGCCTACGACTGGGCACAAAGGTCCAGGAAGTTAAATACATCTCCTCCATCCAGCTCTCTTAGAATCCAACAAGGATGTGAGTAATGGGACTATGGAACATATTCTGAACATTCAACATGTCCAAATTTCTTAGTATCGTAGCTAACTTAGCTGAAAGTTTATTACTTTTTTTGAGATCAGATTCTTATTGAGCCAGTACAATAGATGGAATATTGACACTGAATCAATGTTGGTGGTTGACACATATACCTTAGAGTGGTATTAGACCATTCGTTTATATTGTCCTGTGTGTTTCTTGTGTTGAGGAAGAAGAAATGAACTGTCATTACTCAGTTACTTTTATGCTTTAACAATCTATGAAAGTGTAGCTGAAACTTAAGACAGTTGAGCAGGCTTTAACACAACTCTGCAGGTCTTGCTCTTTTCCCATTCCCTCTACCTTGGCAAAAAACCATTAGATTAAAAATAAATAAATAAATAAATAAATAAATAAATTCCTAAAGCTAGTCACCAACATCTTTCCCCTTTTTTGTTTGGATACTTTCTCCTCCTGAAGCTGACTACCAAGTCCAGCAATCAAAAGTTCCTTTTGGCTCACCTATTTAACATACCCAGTTAAAATAAACACCTCATCCTAACACAGGCTTTCTCCTTTTACTTTTATAAACCACCATTTCCCTATGTCTGTCTCCCTTTACCCAGAGGCAGTCCTTTGTCTCTTTGGGACAAAAATGCCTTTCCCCTTTCTCTTGTTTCCTTCCCCTTCTCCCTCATCCCCTATGTCCTTTACCACAGCATCCTTGCCCATTCTAACCTCTCCTTTTTCTCTTCTTAAAATTACACCTGCAAGGAGGTCATTTCCTACTGTTTTATTTTTGCCAGAGTCAGTGATCCACTTCGTTTTCTAAATACCATAGCCTTTACCTGCTTCTCTTTCTCAAAACTCATCCCAGGTGTGCTGCATTGTGGAGAGAAAGAGGTACCCAGATAGATGTTCCTGTTTTGTCACCTGGAGGGAGAAAAGCCTATGCCTCACAAAACGTTTGCCCCCCTGAGTTGACAGAACTGAACTGGTCACACTTCCTCCAAGCCCCACCCCCACCCCCTGCGGTGCTCTAATCTGACACCTCTGGTTTCCTTAAACAGATTTGCTTCTGGAATGACACATGCAATATCCCTCGTCCACCTCACTCTCTCTTCTGAATCATCTCTACTAAAAACTCAACTTCTTTATTATTTCCTACCACAATTACAGGAAGAAATAAGAAAGGAATGGAGAAAAAATAAGAGATGCGGGGGTTGGGGGGAGAGACAGGAAAATGGTTTGTTCCAATATTTTCTTCAAATCACCATCCTATTTTTCTATTTCATTCTTCTGGAAAATATTTTGAGAGGCACTTCTGAATCTGACTTCACATATCAGTCTTCTCCTTTGCTAAGTGCTATCTGTTTTGGTGGAAGTTCCACCTCAATTCATCATCTCTCTCTCCCCAAACCCTGACTCATCTCAGAAAGCACACCAAATGAGGCTCCTCCCACAGAGATGCTCAAGACCACTCCCACAAGGTATGTTAACTCTCTCCCAAAAACCAGACACATGGTTTTCCTATCTCCTCTCTTGGGGGTGGGGGAAGGCAGAAAATCACCTGGGAGGAGCATTTTACCCATTAAACCTGGGCTTTTTCTAATTTGGTTTGATTGGTCTAATTTGGATTGCTGCATTGGCAGAAAGGCTCATTGGGTGCAGAAACCTTTCACTATTCTTCCGTCCATGGCCATGAGTCCATCTGTAGGCTCTTACATCCTGCTTTTGCAGTGCTACCCTTCCTACACAGCCATGCTTCAGTCACTTTCCCATTTGTCTTATTTATACCATTTCCCAGCACCTGACCAGTCTATGTGAACATTCTTCATTTGTTTGCTTTGAATGTCCTCCCCACCAGAATAGGTACTCCACGGAAGAGCAGATCTTGCCTGTTATCTTAACAACTACAATAGGGTTTGGCATATTGAAAACGCAAGAAGAAATGAGAAAGAAAAAAGAAAGAAGGGAGTTCAGAAGTTAAAAAGGAAGGAAGGAGCGAAGGAAGGAACGACGGAAGAAAGGAAAAAAGTAGGTCAGAGGTGTTACATAGATCATACCCCTTCAAAGAGGATGGAAAATGGGTGCAAGCCTATGAGACTGAGTGCTATAGCTCTATTAAGACATGCTTTGTCTGTAAACCTTCATTCGTTTCTTTTATTTCTATTATGTTTCTTTTTTTATTATTTTAGGAAGTGATTCCAGGTTGACCATGATATTGTAATCTTCCTGTTTCAGCTTTCCAAAATGCTAAGACTTCAAGCATTTTATATTATGTTAAGTTATAATTACTAAAATTCCTTCTCAAATGTTAGTCATCAAAGTATCTCTTGTGATATAATGTCACTTCAGGCCACATGTGAGCTTTCTCCCTGCATTTTCTGAGGAATCTATAAATCTTTCCTGGATAGAGATTTGGATCACTTGGTAATGAAGATTAACAGACTCCAGAATGAATATATTAGATACTTCCTGAATGCAGGTACTGAATGCAGATATGTAAGTGTGTGTGTGTGTGTGTGTGTGTGTGTGTGTGTGTGTGTGTGTGTGCACATTTCCCAAATGGCAGCATTTGAGTTATTGAAGACACTTCGAACTCAACCTATAAACGTAAATGCAAAACATTAGACAAAATAGAGAGCCAACAAAGCAAATTGAATCATTTAATCTAAAATGAAATTTTTAGAACTTATCTTGCCAAAATATTTTTATGCACATAGAATCTTTCCAGGCAATAAAATTGAAGCAGGATTGTTTGTATTTTGCAATGATTAGAAGAAACATAAATTTCTGACAATAGGAGAATGTTTTAGGGCTGGTCACCAGAGGCAGAGTATCTGCCTAAATAAGTGAAAAGATACAGTATTAAGTTTTCAAATTCAAATGAGAATGATATTACAAGTCCATAACCTTTAAAAGTAGAATAAGCGCTAATGAAGTGGAAAAGCAGTTAATACCATTGCTTTCACAATATTCTAAAGCATTCGTGTGTCACTTAAAATCTGTATTATATTCCTATTAAAAGATCATGTCAATTTAAGAGAAGAGTTGCTGAGGTTAATAAGAAAAGCCACAGCAGGTTGCATCTGCTTTGCTGTGTGTCTGTTTTTATTATCTCACAACAGAAAGTATTGATTAATTTTCTTCCTATACACTATTCCCTTCATTTCCATCCCTTTACATCAATGCCTAGATCTCTGAATAGGTAATGGAACTTAAGTTCAAACAAGTTGGATATTAAGGAAATATTGCAATTCGTATTAAAATTATAATAGCTAAAAGCCAAGATCTTCATTAAGTCAGCTTGCTCTCATTGCAGGAGATATCCATGAAGGCATCCACTAACTGCTTTAGAGGACCATACGTGGCAAATACGTTAGAAATACGATTAGCCTGAACTGAAAGCATCCTGATCCGTGCCTCACATCCCCACTGCAGCTGAGCATGCTCACTGGGTAAGAAGTCCCCTCAGCCTTTCTCAAATGCTCAAACCTAAGCGCATATTCAGCTTATTATCTTTTTAAATTAAAACGCACAGTCAGAAACGCAATTCTGAGCTAGTAGACAATCAGCAGTGTGTGACGCAGTGCCTTTTTAACTTCTGTTCTGCATTCGTGGCTCATTTATTTTTCCTAAAACAAGTGAGCTCACAATTTTGACTGGAGAGCGAAACATTTCCATTTGATCCCACTGCTCACTAGAGTAGATATAAATTAGTTTGAAGAGAATGTGATAACTGTGTAACTATCTTCTTTCCCTGAAAATAACTGCTGCCATCTCTGCCCTGGTGTTTATGTTCTGTGAACTCTCATGGCTGAGTTAGGAATTCATCCTTCAGTAGGGGGCCATTCTGCTTAGCGCTTCCCACAGGCTCAGCATCGCCACACGAGCACAAGAAGATCTGGGAAATCATTTTCATGGTCCATTTTCCAAACGCATGCTTTATTCCATTTTAATTGTACACTTAATAAGTTTTATATTTCAAAGACAAAATGAAATATGAATTTTAAATGTTATGTCCAATAATACCATGCAAATCATCCAAATAAAGGAATAATGTAATCACTGGTAACAGAAGATGACATTTCTAACATCAAAAAGGGCGGCAGAAGGAAAAAGCTTGTGTTTATCTCACCTTGTGCTTAATGAATATAAAAGAGGATGCCATGAATACAATATAGGCTTTTGTAGATTATAGTTCCATGTTTTATTACATGTTTTCTACATCTTGAAAACATAGAAAATGGTTTTTGGAACAAAAATACCAACCTTTACTCACTACTGAAATGTTTTTTAAGTCCTATAAATTGTACCATTTTCAATTTGTTATGAGACATGAAATTATTTGAGTATAGTTTAGAAAGCACGGACTTGTATGTCAGAAAACAGCCTGGATCAGACTTTCCATTTGCTCCTTCTCTATCTTGGGGTGGTTATTAGAGTATGTGGTGCCTCTTAGGGTCTCAACCCTATTGATCATATATCCCATATGCAGGTTTTTGAATTATGAGTCACAACAGTAGCAAAATTACTGTTATAAAGTAGCAATGAAATAATTTTATGCATGGATGTCACCACAACATAAAGAACTGTGTTAAAGGGTTGAGAACCACTGTAAGATTGAGCAATAAAAATAACAGTGCTTGTACTGTGTTGGCAGGTATTGAATAGCAAGGTGAAAAAAAAAATCCATGTTCACCTTGTCTATTTGTCATTTGTGATCTGGTCATTATGGATAAATCAAAGCCACAAATAATTTGTCACCTGGTAGTTACTAAAATACCTAAATCCACAAATAGTTTTATTCTGACTTTATAGGTGAAGATTACAGCTCACAAAATTTTATATTACACATAGCTCCAAAATTTTGCTACAAGGAAGGAATTTGAATCCAGCCCTGTGACACAGTTAGATCTGTGGTTTGCATAGTCTGTCACTATGTAAAACAGAAAGTCTGAATCCTAAGAAACAGGTCAGTCCAGACTCTAGATATCCCCTATGTGGAAGGATTTGGCAATAGAGTGGGAGGGTGGGGGGGGAAGGGGAGTGTGGGAGGAGGGGAGGGAGAGGGAACTGGGATTGACATGTAAAACAAGCTATTTAAAATTAAAATAAAAAATGATAAAAAAAAAGAAACAGGTCAGTCCTAGGCACACCATGACAGCTGCCACTCCATTTGGCAAATGCTGTGTTGTGTATGGATAGAAAATGAATATTTGACAAATTGTAAGATATGCTATCAATCTTGCTGTAAAGCAAGGGTATTTTCACTTGCTTTAAAAATCACTATCTGTTCTACAATAACAGAATTCTGTGGTCTAGTCAGTGAAGAAAATAGGTCACCCACACAATGAACAGCGTAAAGACATCTAAGTGATAATTCCCAACTGCTCAACACGGCCAGACAGTTGAAAAGTTGCTTATCAATACCTTACTGTCTGTAAAAGTAATGTTTCACACGACATACTCCAGCATGGGAGTTTTATTGCTTGGTAAAAATTCTTGTAGTCACCGGGCGGTGGTGGCGCATGCCTTTAATCCCAGCACTCGGGAGGCAGAGACAGGCGGATCTCTGTGAGTTCAAGGCTGGGCTGGACCGACAGCATCCAAAACAATACAGAGAAACCCTGTCTCGTAAAAACCAAAAAAAAAAAAAAAAAATTCTTGTAGTCATTTCTAAGAGAGTACAAGTTAGCCGGGCGTTGGTGGCACACGCCTTTAATCCCAGCACTCGGGAGGCAGAGGCAGGCGGATCTCTGTGAGTTCGAGGCTAGGCTGGACCGACAGCCTCCAAAACAGAGAAACCCTGTCTCGTAAAACCAAAAAAAAAAACAAAAAACAAAAAGAGAGTACAAGTTATTTAATTAAACCAAATTATTATATACCTTTAAAAATCTTATACAATATAATATTCTGATTTTTGCTTTATAAAATAATTGTCAATAGGATCAAAATAGTGGGGTCTATGAAAGTTAAATATATTTATAAGAAAAAATTTTAAAGACTTTTTTTTTTTTTTTTGGTTTTTCGAGACAGGGTTTCTCTGTGGCTTTGGAGGCTGTCCTGGAACTCACTTGGTAGTCCAGGCTGGTCTCGAACTCACAGAGATCCGCCTGCCTCTGCCTCCTGAGTGCTGGGATTAAAGGTATGCGCCACCAACGCCCGGCTTAAAGACTTATTTTAACTCCTTGAAATATCTAAGAATCAAATATAGTCTCAAGAAAAAAGAACAGTGAGACAAAGTGCACTGTGAGCCTGAAATTATTCACTTATCTTAATTTCAAATTCACCAACTGTCCACCCTCTGGAAGAGATGTCTGTGATAAGGTCATCCTTAATTTACTGTAAAGCATCTTGAGCATGTGCCCTTTGGAACTGCAGTGCATAGAGGAGTGAAACATTCATGAAACTCCACCTTTTTGCAACCACGCAAGTGAGTCACAATTTCCAAGACGGAAATGGGAGCTCAGGGGAAAGAGACTAGTATTAGCATCTTTTATTATTTTCCATGAATAACAAAAACAATCTCAATGACTGTGAAGAAAGACTGATATTTTCAAAAGAATACATTTAAATACTATATATATATTTTTTTTCTAAAAATATATATGTATGAACTTATATGCCTAAAATATAAACATTGTCTGTTGGTTTCAATACACAAATCTTACTTAAGGAGCAAGCGTCTCCCATTCAGAGACTGTTACAGATTCCAATCCTCGGCAAAGCTAATTACACAAACTAAAATAGAAAAAGGAGTTCAATTTGAAGCAAGGTCTGGATTTGATTCAGCCACCGTGAGGACTTGTTCCGAAGTAGAGCTTTCTTTTCAAGGCCGAATCAGTCACTCTTCTCACGTCCTCGCTGCCACTGCTTGCTGCCTCTGTGCACAGTTCCTTAGGGTTAACTATTTATGAAAAAGCACAGACTCTCTAGGGTGATTACTCCGGCTACAATTTCTACACCTGGTGATCAGAGATGTCTACCCACCAGTCACTGGAGTTTTTGCATGATGGCGAGACCATGGGTGAGAGCAGAGAGTCGGAAAAGCTTAGAAATATTTATGTAGCTTTTACTCAGGGCCTAAAGTGGCCTTTCATATAATTGTTGCAGCTGAGATTTTGAAGAAATCTTGCTGACCTACAAGTGTTCTTCAGAGGAAGAATTGAGTGAATGCAGCTGAGCACAGATGTCCTTCATTATAATCACAAATATGAATAATTCATTTCAATGGCACAATATATATTTATTTGCAAATACTTTTTTCGGGATATGTAACTTTGGCAACATCAGTTTTGTAAATATGTGGGGTTAATTTACATATGTTTTTTTTTAACTATGAAGTAAAGGGCTTAAATGCATCAAGCTTTGAGGTGCTGTAAGTTATTTTAATATTTGCAATAGTAAATGCTTAGTCTTAGGTGTGTCTGTGGTCAGTTTAAATACTCACTAAGCAGAATTAAGTCTATTGGGCTCTCAGGATACTGTTTAATGCAGGATGCCAATTACTGGATTGAGAAACATTATACTATTTTCAGACAGACCCAATAATTCTCTTAGGGTAGCAATTAAGAAAGTTTGAGATTATGTGAATTAAGTTAGCGCCTAAGTAAAATGAGATTCATATGTGAAATCCATTATTTAAAGTGTCACATAAATGTCAATTCCTGATGGTAGTGGAGTTCCTTAATACCAGAAGGACATCAAGACATGGAGGGCAGCAAAGGTTGTGCATGAAACAGAAGCATGGATATGATGTCTTGCAAGATGGAAACCCTAAAAACACAAAATGTATCTAAAAACAGAAATAGTTATCATTTTGTTGTAAAAACAGATCTACTTATACTCTGTTTCCTTTTGAAAGCTTTAGGAGAGGTGAAAGATCTATTTTCCATTGCCCCTTGTAAATTCAAAGTCAGGTTACATTACTACAACTTCCTAATTTATTGCCAGAGCCAACAGCTCAGGGCTCTTCTGCTATCCTTGATCAAAAGAACATAGCAAATGCTTCTGGCAGGGACTTAAAGCAAATTCCACAAAGATGATAATCTAATAGTTTCTTTCTTGATAGTCTGATAATTGCAAGGTTCTTACTAATTTTTTCCAGACCATTATTGTTCTTTTTACAAATGTCTCCTGGGAGCTTCTATTGTGTACACACAGTGTTATTTAGAACCAGTATCTCTAAAGGAAGCACAAGCTACTCAGAGTCTTGCATTTAAAAAAAATCTGAGCATACCTTTCAATGGTTGTGACTTCTACAGTTATTTATTTTATAAAGAAATTAAGAAAAGAAAGTCAATGCTTTGAATCTGTCTATTTCTACAGACCCTGAGGCATAGTCAATTTCAGCCCCCATCCTGGCCTGCCTATACAACTTTGTGATACCTTTTCCTTCTGAAATCCCTGCAACTCCTTGTCACCAGGAATCTTGCAATCTCTCTGAGTCCAACAAATCAGCACCCATCTCCTGGATGTTACTGACTTTTGCCATGCTGGGGATGGAACTCCCAGCCTCACACCTGTGTGATCAGCACTTCCTGGCTCTTCACATTCTTAATGGTACCTCTATTAATTCCCTACACTGACATAAAGTCAGTCTATTTTCCTCGAGTGGAAAACTTTGCATATACCTTCCCCCAATACTCATAGCTTCCTATCCCCTGCTCTTTGCATCTTATTCACTTTCAAATTTCAAACTCTTTTCTTTGTTCCAAGAAGCCTTTCTACTCCAAAACCAGCACTGCATAATCTTTATAGGTGATAACTTCCTCTACTTGCTCATGCAGGAAGCTCTTATTCGAAGTCACTATGCAGTCTTCATTCTATTTTGTGAACATGTGATGGATCAACAAACAACTAGACATCTACTTACAGACATGGAGATGAAAGCAACATCATGAATAAATTAATTACAAATACATTACAGTGGAGGTCAAAAATAACTTCAAAAGAAAAGATTTTACGAAGCAGAAACACTACACTGTCAGCTCCCTTGAATGGAGTAAAGTTTACAGAGCTGACCTTCAGCTTCAATGAGGAGATGCCGTTTGACCAAGATTGAAGAAGCACAAGAGGCTTACTTTTTCAGAGATATAAGGGTAGAAGGCTCTAGAAGAAGGAATAGTCAATGTAGAGGTTCTCAGTGGGAAAATGTCAAGGGTGTTTAAGGACTAAAAAAGAGGAATACATGAAGTTGGTGAGGGAACATAGTCACAAACTGATGTCACAGGTAAGGTGAAGAATGTGAGCAATTCCTATGTCAAGAAGATGACTTTGGTTTCTATGCCAAATGATAAAGGACACAGGAGCTTTTGAAGAAGATGCACAACACACTCCAATTCCATTT
Organism: Mesocricetus auratus; assembly: GCF_017639785.1. Taxonomy (NCBI): domain Eukaryota; kingdom Metazoa; phylum Chordata; class Mammalia; order Rodentia; family Cricetidae; genus Mesocricetus; species Mesocricetus auratus. The sequence continues at coordinate 74,461,205 of NW_024429193.1, read as the reverse complement.
TAGAGGGAACACAAACATCGAAGGCATAGGAAACAGAGGAAGCAGTTCTCAAGAATGCATCGTAACAGGGCAGAGTGTGGGTGGTTGTTGGGTTTGGGCTGGTTGCCGAGGACAAGACAAGGCACAGTTAGAAGTGAGACAGAATTAATTGATTTCCTGCCAGGTTGGATAATAGTTGTGAGAGGTAGGGTACTGTTAATATTTCCATATGTTTGGTCTAAACAGCACATGGAGGTTAGAGTTGCCATGATATGTTATGGAAAAGATGGTGTAAAGGGGAGTTTGCACAAGCTGAAGAGGATATAGGCAACAATGGGAAATCAAAATTTCTTAAGTGATAATAAAGAGGCAAGGTTGAGGTGTTGCCAAGACCATTTATGCCAATACTACAAAGTGATTATTGGTTTCTGATATAAACCCTCATAAATAGTTTGTGTTTTGTCTCACAAAGAAAAGTGCCTACTGCAGAGTAGAAATTCAATAAATATATGTATATGAGAAGGATGATACATGAATGTTTTTACATGTCATTAGAACATTAGTGATTTAATGTCTTGGTGCTGTAACTCTGGTTACTTTTGATTATGTAAATGTGAAGAAATTTAAGCATTGCTATTTATTTGATCATTGCTAAAATATTAAAATATCAAATTAAGGTTTTTCATGTACCAATTGAATATATTTTAATTAAGAAACTTTGGATCTGTGTTAAGTTTTAGGAATTTAAACTCTGGAATAATTATTTCTCCTTCCTACAACTTGACATAATTCCTAAAGCCTAGCCATAGAAGAATTTTATTTGGAGAGTTAGAATGCAATAGGGTTTCATGTTAATCCCATGCTGTCCCACGCTGTCCTGTACAACATGTATGTCATGCCTATGTTCTGTGTATCCACCCTACATATTCAAGTATCCATACCTGGTCTACTCTAGAAAATTTGCTCAGAGTCCTCAAAAGTAAACTTCATTTTACTTAGTAGTGTTACCACAGTACAGTCGCAGTACAACCATAACTCTAACCCTAACCCTAACCCTAAATTATTTCTTATAATAGATTAAGATTTTCAGCTTTCTACTTGTCGTGCTGGGCACGACTCTGTGTCTCCACTTGGTGCTCCTTCCAAAATCCCCTTCATTTGCCTGTCTTTCTATTCTAATTTCATGTAAAGAGTATTCTGATTCTGATGCCCCCATACAAAAAGCCTTGCTTAAGTTCCTGTCCATGTTTTTTTCCTAATCATCTGCAGGGAATTGGCTCACTAAACACATATTGTCCTTTATTTTATTTGCTCATTGATATACTTGTGTTTTCTTTTAGACTGTGCATTCTCAAAGTCAAAGTTCATATGCTTTTTATTTCTGTTGTGTGGTTCAGTTCCTGGCCCTCTAGTACAAAAACAATATGTATCTGAATTAGAATGAACTCTAGTCCAGAGATGAATTTACCCCAAAGGCTTTCAGTGATTTGTGTGAAGCCTCTTGTGTAAAATAAAGGAATTGCAACATGCTCAACTTGGAAGAGACCTTAGCAACTGGCTGAAATTCTGTGTTTTGAGAAAGGATAGGAGAAGCCATTAGGATCTATGGTTCTCACACTCTGATAACATCTACTGAATGGTAGTCTTCACAACAGCTGAGAATTAACAGCCATGATTGTGTTACACGGAATAATCAAATGTGGATTCCAAATCTGTTTTAAAACCTTAAGCCTTCCTTCTTTGCAGTATCCTACTATGAGGAACCATCATAAACTCTCTGAAAACTGGCTGAAGAATGAGCTCAACAGTTGGAATTCTGGGACAAAATTTCAACAAAATTTTAACAGAATTCATGTCTAGATACCCCATGCCCCATAAATCTTCATATAAGACACATGAAGGCAAACAAAGATGTGGATTCTAGGAGACAAAATGAAATCTCATTTTTCTGTTTCTCTCAGAGGCAGTATAAGTATAGGGACACCACAATGAGCACTCAAAGCATGTAAAGAGAAAGAAGATTCCTGTGATACATTATTTATGACTTGTTAAAACTTGCCTGAATATCACAAAATAAAAGCATCTGGTCACTAGCTCTTACTCTACCTCAAAATGAGGGTGATCCTGCCTCCACCCAACCTCAGACTGTAATCCCAGGTTTCTATGCTCTCCTCAATGTGGCTGGAGAATCCTGAGACTCAATGTCTTTCTATCCTCAATGTGGCTGGAGAATTAATGCTAACTCTAAGAACCTGTCTTAAATACCTCTTGAGTCTTGGGATCAAAGGCACATGATCCCAAGTGCTGAGATCACATCTTTGTGTGAGCTGTTTCTCTTTAGGACTGGATATATTTCTTGTAGCTCAATGTGGCCTTGAACTATCCGAGTTCCTTCTACCACCTCTACCTCCCAAGTGGTGGGGTTAAAAGTGTGTACCACTACTGCCTGGCTTCTATAGCTTGAGGCTGACTTTGTTTTCTGAATCCTCAGACAAACTTTAATAAATCATAAATAGCGTATCACCACAGATTCCATTTAAGAATGTGGGAGGAATGCCCTCTCCATTACACATCTTAAACAGCATCATTTATAAGCAACAGACACCTAAAGTTCAAGGAATGGATGCATAATCTGTGAAATATCTATTAAGCCAGACGGAGACACACCCCATTACAGTGTGTCCAATGTCAATCTCTGAAGCTGTGTTACATTACAGTATCCCACAGGCTCACATAATAGACAGCATAAATGCTCAAGTCAAGGTCATCAAACAGGAACTTACCTTTTAGAAAAATAAAGTTTTTTCAAACATATTACAAAATGGCTCTCTGAAATTAACTAAAATTAAAAAGATTTATTTATATTACCCAATATAGAACTTCAAAATTTCTGTAGTTTGTCTAGGAAAATTTCATAACTAGATACAAATATATAGCCATATATCTACTTTGTATATGATCAACTAGTCCCCTGATAACTTTATATATTTTCCACAATACACAAATCACTAGTATGTTTTAAACTATATATATATATATATAAAATCTTTTCTCCTTAATGAAACACATTTCCAATTCCACAAAAAGACAATTATGTATTCTCTAAACCATTTACACTCAATATAATAATACTGTCTTAACCTTAATTAAATCTTAATTATATTCTCGCTAAGATCAGCAACAAAGGATAAATACGCTCATCAGCAGAAACACCTACATTAGGTAGCAAACATGTGCATGCATGTCTACACAATATACATAGGAAGAACTCAGTGCCCAAATGCATGCAGGCAAAGCAAGCCTACACACTTCATGGTGAGGCATTTCGTGAGCTTTCAGGGATTCTGCCTGACATTGTGGACACCACGTTGATTTGTAGGCACCATATTGATACTTTCATTATTAAGCTAATCATTTTTAGTCAGCTTTCTTATGATCAATTATTTTACACATACTACAGACATACCACATGTATGCATCTTGTGTGTGGCCATATGCTTATTATCTAAACTGTGTATAAGTGAGATGATTAAAGACTGAAAAGAGTCCACGTCTATTATCATTTCTTAAATTTGTAGACAAAATATTTGTTCTTTAGGTCTTAAGTTTAAAACTTGTTTCCTCAGACAAGACTTCTCAGGACATATTATTTACATCTTTCCCTGCCGTCTGTTCCACAGCCTGGTGTTCCTTCCCATACTGTGGTCTTTTCACTGTCTGTCCTTACAGCACTGTGAGTGCAGGCAGAAATCTGTCCTTTGATTTGCCACCAAAGTTTCTCATTGAGAAGCCACAATATAACAATTCCAGTAGACAGGTAAATGAATGAAAACATTATGGAAATGCAGACGCAAAAGAACACTATCATAGCACATCATTTTTCTTAGGTAAAAAAACAAAATACTGGAAACGTGTCTTTTGGACTACACACTATGCCTTCCAGCATTTTCTACGCACTTTCCTTCCCCTAATGCTAACCTTAATTGTCGCTGTGTGTGCTCCGGGGTATTCTTTCTCTTCCAGTGTCGACCACCTTTCTATAAATTTAGACACCAGGGAATCATCATAGTCCACGATCTGAAATCCAGAGACATTTGCACCTCCAAATTGAATTTTCAGCAGGTCTCCATCAGTAAATCCCTAGATATAAAACACATTTTGTTATCCCGGGGGAAGTTAGCCTCTCTACACATTGTGTCTTTACAGGTTAAACACACACAGGAAAGATAAAATGCCCATGTAAACGGTTCCATGTATTTCACAGCCAGTGCTCCTCACCACACCTCACCTCATAAGGGCATCTTTCTGGGTCGCTAATCTATAAGTTTGCTGACTGATCATCTCATGATGAGCTCACAAGAGTATTTACATAGATGTTTTCTCTTGTACTGAGACAGTTTCCATGTGTCATGTAAGGACTTGGTCTCCTTGGCTGAGATTATTGTGGAGCACAGTCATATGCTTACATATAGAAAATATTGATCCAACTGTTCTCAGTTAAACTGGCCATTCACTCACCTGAGAAAATATCTTTAAAATCAGGAGGAAGAAAAACCCAATTGTTGCTCTTAGTTGTTTAACAGGAGTGCAATTTCACATTAAATTTGAAATAAACATAATACAATAATTGAATCCGACCAATAGTTACATCTCTGGAGAGAAATTTGGGTGGTTATGGTCATGTGTTCTGCTCTTGCAGAGGATCTAGGTTCCCTCCCAATAGCCACACAGGGCCTGTCATATTCTCCAGTAACTTCTTTGATGCCCTCTTCTGACAAGTACAGGTGGTGCACTTATAAGCACAAATCCACGCACCATGTTACACTTTCATTAATTCAAATTGTGTGTTATTATAAATTTTAACAAAAAGTTTAATCGAAGAAATAGAAGTCAAAATTTAAATGTGGCAAATATAACTGTATTCACATTTTAAACATATTAATTCTATCATGCATGATGATTAAATATATCCCAAATTAATCATTAATCTTTTATTTGTTGTTAGTATGTAAAACATGAATTATTATCCTTTTTAACTGGGCAAAGAGTGATTACTTCATGTTAGCCCACAATTTTGTTTCTATATATGTGGTTCTAAATGGACTTCTTGGATTTCTAGTGTGGGAGTGAAGCTCATCAAGATGCCAGCTGTAAGACACATGGGCAGGAGGAGTGGTCACTGGTCTTTTCCCGTTAGATCTGGTTCTTTGTTCTGTGCCATTTAGAAACTTCCAGTCCTCAAAGCAAGTGTATACGGTGTATGTATGTGGCTAAATTCTAGGACCTGAGTGATGGGGAACTGGAGGGGGCGTTCAGGATTCTGTGTGTGAGGGCTTTCACTTTCTGTTAGTCCAGTTATACCTGCATATTTTTCTGAAAAGTAATATGAACTAAAGATAAAATATGTGCTTGATGGACACCAGATGTTGGAGGTGTGTGTGGAGAGAATACTTTGGGTGTCCATTTATTCTTTTCAAAGGCCTTTGAGTCAAATCTATTTTGTAAATACTCTCATTGGTGCACCTAGGTGTCCTAGGATACATTTGAGAGGGTTAGCTGATTATTTTGGTCCATAAGAGCTTCCTTGTTCTAGAAAGTGACTTATGCACATAACTTTGGTTGATAGAATTTCCCAGAGACAATGGAAGCCGTGCCATCACAGTCCTAAGTCAGTGACAAAACTATTTGGGTTCTGGGTTAAAAATCCCATCTGCCTTCAGACACGCTGGAGGAGAATAATGCATTTTATGTAACACAGAGCCCCAGGGAATCAGATTAAATCCAAGTATCAACTGAAACCCTTTCTTTCTTAGCTACTTTCTCCTCTGTTGGTTATATTGCTCCCTCACAGGTTGCAGTTAGCATCACATTCTCAGAAATGTATGCATGGAGCCCATGCCAGGTTCTGCCTCTGGGGACCAAGGAAGAGTGGACAGCAAGAGCAGGGGTTATCTGCCTGCTTCCTCTGTCGCAATTTACATTCTTCTCCTTCTGTTTGCCCTGCCTCATGCCTCATCTGTTCAGTGCCCCAATATAAAGCCTTCAACTTCTTGTCTTCCTGGCATTTTTTTCTCATCTTCTCTTTCACTCGGTTTCATATCATTTTATTCATTTGTTGTTATTTTACTATGATTATGCAATACTTTCAACTGAAGACTTTGATAAGATTTCATGCTGCCGTATATAGGGATCTGTTTTCCAAATTTTCCTTTCTTTGTTCCTTTGTAAAATTTCTATTTTAAAAGAAAGAGGAGAAATATAAGGAGGAGATAGAGGATGAGGAGGAAGAGGAGGAGGAGTACGAGAGGTAAGAGTGGAAGACAAAAACAAAATGAGAGCAGAGAGATCAAAGCCTGACAACTCAGTTGGCAACAAGTCACCAAATAAAACCATCATATTACTCACGAAGATGTACTCACAAGACTTACATCAAGTGACTCATCACCAATAACTAAAATCTGAGGCTTGACAAGACCTCTAAAATGACTATCATTGTATAACTGCACTTCCTTTATCATTACCATTAACTTAAACCCATGAGAATAGCAGAAATGAGAAACACAAGCATAAGACCCTATGACTAATCCCTGATGATATTAAGGACCAGTTGTCCTTTCAAATGCTGCAACAGGAACTTTTTTATCAGCCCCGCCCCCTGCAACAGGAACTTAATGGCAGTCTGAAACTGAAGAACCAAGACCACTATTTAGCAATTCTTAAATAGATTAATCAATATGTGAGGATTTTAATGAATCTTTTTGCAACCATCTCTTCTAACATACATAGCTGGCCAGAGGGAAACAGCTAATTTTCTATTGAGAACAGAAAATGAAAACCCGTCAACATCAGGCTGCATTTTTTCAGATTTCGATGTAATGAAATGTCTAAATTATCAGAGATGCATCTGAATTGGAACTTCTTCACTAGCTGAATTACCAGAAATTTATGAGGAGAGGAAACCAAGGGTCTGGAAAATGGAAAACAGATCCACCTGCAGCTTCAATATTAATTTAGGTGGATTTCTAAATGCAATCATGACAAGAGCATGTACTTGCTCACTTAGACAGTCCTTTCCTTTTTCATGGCACTACAAATCAATTCTTAAATTGATGAGACACCTTCTGTCACTATTTCTCAATGTTCCAATATAATCTTCTCCATCTGGACATTTTCAAAGATCGCAGCTTTCACTGTGGCTCTGTGCTGTTCACCAAATGGCACAATTCACACAGGGGACTGAGCGTACAGGCTGTTCTGGGTCTGCAACATAGCTCAGCAAAGCCTCAGTGCAGGACTTCGCTTCCTGTTAACCCTTGTGTCTACACAGTCTTTCCCAATCTCCTAGATACACGCTAAGAGAAAAGCCCAGAGAATTGTCAGGGCAGCTAGTAATCGTGCCACCAAAGAGACACTTCATCTACAACAGCCAACTTCTTCCAGACCCAGGCCACTCATTGATACTGACTTGAGTGTTTTCAGTGAAAACGCTATTCATTGACAATTCGTTCTGGTTTTGTGTGTGTCTTTCTGTCATATCATGGATGTTTTCTGAGGTACAAGCTAATACTCCGTAACCACTAAAAGAAGCTTGCATTTGCACAAATGCAAAGCCTTTGAGGAGACCTGTCTGTCACATGATCTAGAGTAAACCTGAATTTGCTGCCTCTTTCCCTTTTTTCACCACATTTTTCTCACTTTGTGCATGAGGTGGTGCAGAAATCATTTCCAAGAAACAGGATCCTAGCTGCGCAAAGACCGTGAGGAAAAGCAAGCATGATTTTATTACTCCTTTAAAGCTAATTTTGGAAATAAAAACAAATGTTCAGTAATCTAAATTGATTGGCTATAATTAAGAAAGAACAAAAAACAAAAGAATATAATTAGCTAATCTGCTTTTCAATATATATTGAATTGACAAGAATCCTGATGAGAACATGATCTACTCTTATAAGAACTCAATTTTCATTTCATGTTGCTTATGTACTATGGAGAAAATCCGAAATGAAATAATTTTAATATTACATCATCTGCAATATGTAATTGAAAATGTTATTGACATCGTATTATCATATTTATGGATGTACTTCATCATAAATGTGCATTAATTTCAGATATTATATATATATTAAAAATTCAAGTGAGAATGCATGCAGTAAGTTTATAAAACACCGTGACAGGAAATGGATTATTAAACAGTTAAACTTCATATTTTTTAAATGTTTCAAGATAATTTTTGAGCAAATATTGTTGTGAAGATATTTATATCACATGTAATAATTAGAAATAATTTTAAAGCTGTAGGTTGAAAAGTAAAATTAAGCAACCAAAAATATTTCATTTCTCATCTGTAAAATATAACCAGACTATATTTTTAAATACCTTCATGAATGATGATCATTCTAAATTAATATATTCAATTAAAAAGATTATGTAGAGGCACCAGGGAGATGACTCTATATTTATGAGCACTGATTAGTTCTTCAGAGGACTAGGGTTAAGTTCCCAGCACTCCTATGATGAATCCTAACTATCTGTAACTTCAGTTCTAGGAAACCCTAGACCCTCTTCTGGAATCTACAGGTACTGTATGCACATGGTACACAGACATACATGCAGACTAAACACTCATACCCATAAAATATAAATAAATCTTAATGAAAACTTAGCATGTAGTAAAATAATGCCAATTAATTCACCTACCAGATTTGCAATGATATAATGGTACCCTTTAACATGTTTTCCAATGGTAATAACCTAGCAAGGATAAAAACACAAACGTTTAATACATGTGAAGAACAATAAAACAAAATTACTGATATGATGATCTGATTAGCAAAAGATGGAATTTTGGGTTTTATATTCTGCTAGCCATAATAAAACAATTTTATCAAATACAGACAATGTTTCTCAGAAAAAGGTAATAATTCATCTTAGAGCTTAATAAATATTATTTATTAAAAAGTCCACCACTAAGCAAAATAACTTTTTTTTGTTTTTTTTTTTATGAGACAGGGTTTCTCTGTATTGTTTCGGAGGCTATCGGTCCAGCCCGGCCTCGAACTCACAGAGATCCGCCTGCCTCTGCCTCCCGAGTACTGGGATTAAAGGCGTGCGCCACCAACGCCCGGCGCAAAATAACTTTTTTAATAGTGAAAATATGCCCATATATTTGGGGGGAAATAAAGATTCAAATATGTTTAACCCAAAACAAGTCATAATTGTTGTATTTCTATCATTATATATCTTTGCCTTACTAATAAACAACCACCTAAAATAAGTATCTGAAATATCATAACTATGCATCTATATACACTAGACATGCATTGAGTTTATAGAATGATAATGGTCATTAATCAGCAAATACAACATTATTCTTGGCACACTTACAGCTTAGTTCAAATAAACATTACTTCTAGCTTTAGGCAACAAAGTAGTCAAAAAGCTATTTTCTCTTCATAAATCTGAGTCAAGCAAGATAAGCTTACATCTTGGAATGAGAGATTACTCTAGCAATGGTCACAGTGCTGTGGACATTACTGAGTCACATTTCCTTTCAGTGCCCTTTATAATTGGTGAAATTAATAGGTGCAGGTGAATGGCCTTGAAGTAGTATAGTACAGAGATGCACCTAGTGACAAACCCAGTGTAAAATGAAAATGACGGATGAAAATGCATTTATTTCTCCTAATCTACTAGCCTTTATAGCTCATAACCCAAAGTTCAGAGAAGTATGGTGTGCTCTTTTATGACTGGAATGTATGAGGGGAAGTGGTGACATATACCCACAGCCTATCACCTCTAGGGAGTACTATACTGCATTTTGGTATCACAGAGTGGAAAAATGGACAGCTTCTGCTAAATTTACATGCTTTCCAATGTACCATAAAGTTAAAAAATCTTAAGATGAGCCATGTAAGTCTAGGGTCATTTTTATTCAAAATAATTTCTTTTAATTGTATTCATTTGTTATTTTAGAAAAGGTTCCACTGTGTATCCCAGTATCTTCTTGAACTCAGTATGCAGGCCAACCTGGCCTCAAACTTTCAGTGACCCTTCTGCTTCAAACTCCAGAGTGCTGGGATTCCAAGTGTGTACCATCATTCTTTCCATTTTCAAAGAAAATAATCAAACCAATGAAAAGCATAAAACTGCAAGCTAAAAGTAAATATGCAAACATTAGTTCACTTTCCTGTTTCTCTGACTCCCCTTAGTAAACAAATTACTAACATCTAACAGTGAACCTGCAGGCTTCTCCAGGTTTACTTTTCCTTCCCTTCATTCGACCACATGGATTTTCTTAACTGTTTTGTATAATACTACACTCCTTTAAAACTCCTCAAGGCTTTCTGTCTCCTCACTTGGAAATTTCTCCATGTTTCCACATCCATGTATTAGTAACATGCAAGTTGTAACAAATCTCAGCCTAATGGTCACCTCCGGGCTGAAGACTTCCATGATTGTCCATTACCCAAGACACTATCAGGGGTTTGTAGCAATACATTTGGTCCAAGAGCAAGGACAGAATTTCTAGAAAAGATTTTGTAGAATAACATGCTGATATTGTGTTGCAGCTGTTTGAAAGGAATTTAGGGTTTACATAGCCTTCTAATCCATTTTTATATCACACAACTAAATTGCCTTTCCCAAGAAGTCAGATCCTCCACATTGAAGGCAGAAGCTTGAAGATGTGATTTTAAGTGAAAAATATTCTAGTTCATCTCAGATTTATCAGCATGCATTGTGTGCATAAATATCTTAAGAACATCTGTTGATTCTGCCTAGTAAGCAAGCTACCATGTGAATGTCCCTGTTTTCCATCTGAGAATTAAACAGTACAAACATTAGCAGTTGTCCCTACTTCTGTTTTCTGAGAAAAAGAAGGGATATGAAATTCACTCGGTTACACTCTTTATAGATGTTAGTGTTAGCCCTAGTGGCCATTGTAATTTTGTTTTACAATAGCAATTAGTGCTATACAATGAAAATTTATGCTAATTTATAAGTGTTTTTGATGGCGTGAATACTTATCTGATCAGCTAAAAATAAGTGCTTGTAGGATTATATCAAATAATGTTAAAATAGTCCTAATCTAATGCAGGTTAATTCTGCTGCTAATTTCCAGATGCCATGAAGTTAAAGAATTTAGTCCCAACTCCATTCTCTTGCAAGTATTAGTTGAGTGAACTAACAATAAATTGTCCTTTTTCTTAGGATGTGCCTTATCAACACCTGGTACTTGGTGAATGCTTCTCCTGGAAGACTATCATAAGATAATCTAAATTATTGCATTCAGTAATCCTCTCCCAGAAAAATTTGTTCTTTTTAGTCATGGTATATCCGTTTTGTGATTATGTAACTACAGCATTAACTTTCTTTGATGGGTCTTGCCATGTTTTATTTAATGGTGATTCTTTAGACATATTTCAGTGTCTGCACAGAAGGCTTTAAAGACTTGGAATATTCATTCACAAATAAGTGAATGGCTCAAAGCTAGCCAAATACTACCATTTATGTATACTTTGTATAAATCATTCCTTTCAAAAGATGGGTGGACCCTCCTCCATCCATTATAGGTCACTTACATAATTTAGATCTTATATGATCCACTCATAGCCCATGTATTAAAGGCTTGATCCTCATTTTGATGCTATTAGAAGGTGGTCCAAGCTTTGTGAGACAGGATATAGTGTAAAGAATTTAGAATGTGTGAGGAGTCTCCTTGAGGGGATGGAGAGACTCTGATCTCTTCCCATCTCTTCTTTGCTTTCCAGCTACACTGAAGTGAGCAGTTTCTTCCAACCCATATGTCTGTCATTATATGTAGTCTTCTCTCTAGCTGGAAAATTACAGGCAACTGGCTATGGATGAAAAGTTCCAACGCAATGAACTGAAGTAAACATTTCCTGTCTATAATTTGATTTACCCTGTTATTTGTTATAGCACCAGAAAGCTGAGTAACTAAGCTTTATACACTATAGTTTTTCATACTACATCTGTATTTGTTTTCTTCCATTACAAGCTCATGAGGTTCAAATAGCCGTCTTTCTTGTCATTCTTTGCATCCTTCACTTAGATAATAAATGCTGATTAAGTGATATGTCATCCATTTGTGCACTCACTTAATATCTAATAGATGTGTATATTACTGGCATACATATGTAAAACAATATTCCTAAGCGAGGTGCCACATGGAGATTTACATAACTGTCATTATAGATTTTGCTTCAAACGTTGCTTTCTATGGTCCCAGTTTGCTGAGCCATTTTCCTGTTCACATTTTTGAAAGATGAAATTGTATAACGACTTTCAATTGTGTTTATTATGCAGAAGCAGGAACATTCACATTTTTAAAACAAACTAGTGAATATTATTAAAATTGAGCTTTAATGAAAACCTCCTATGAAATTCAAATGTGATTCTGAAGTGCGCATTTCAAAAAGAGTCCTACATTAACAGCAATCCTAACTTAATCTCCCGAGACCAGAATCAAGATTTTTAAATTGAAATTATTCTCTTCTCTTGCATACAATTGATTCTTTTACAGGTCACATTAACTTGAATTAGTTATTTAATTCTTCATTAAGACTCTCCATTTTTATTTCTTAAGACCTATGTTATATATCAATTAAGGCTTCTAAACACTTGTTTCTAGAGTTTTTATCTTGAATACATTGGTGATTTTCAGCTTTTAACCTCAAAAGGCTAAAAAGAGCATAAATGCATACACAACTGTATATTTCCTTATAATCTTATGTACTTTCTTTTTTAAAATAAATTTTTATTTAAATTAAAAACAATCTTATTTTACGTACCAATCCCAGTTCCCTCTCCCTTCAGTCTGCCCATGCTCCCCACCGACTCCCCATCCCACCTCTCATCCACTCCTCAGGGAGGCTGAGGCCTCCCATGAGGGATCATCAAAGTCTGACACATCATTTGGGGCAGGCCCTAGATCCTTCCCTATGTACCTAGGCTGAGAGAGTATCCCTCCATAGGGATAAATGCTGGTTCTACTGTTTTATGTACTTTCAAGGAAGAAATAGCTTCAATCACTCTCTCCCCACTCTCTGTCTCTGTCTCTCTCTCTTTTACAGACACACACCCACCTACCCCCCTACACACACACACACACACACACACACACACACACACACCTACCCCCCCCCACACACACCCCAGGACTAGTGAATGATGCCTTGCTAAGCAAATCGTGAAACATGCCTGGTCAGTTTCTCTGCTCTTCTTACTGTGTTCTTATGTTACCACTTCATGGTTGTCCTATCCTGAACAGTCTTATCTAGAACAAGGCAGTGTGTTAAGAACAGACAAAGGCATTCTCCCATCTGATATAATTATTTTTTCTAACACCTAAATGAATACTGTTGACTTCTCACATCTTAAACATGGTCTGTATTTCCTTCAAATTTTAATTTGATAGATTACAATTTTAAGTGGACAGAATTTCTGATATATAAGCAAACCCAAAACATGCTTCTTACATAAACTACCCTTTCTTTCTACAGATGTAGACATAGTGTGGTGGTTTGAATAAGCATATCCCCCATAAGTCCATATACTTGAGTGCTTAGTTACCAGGGAGTAGAACTATTTGATAGGATTATAAGGACAAGAAAGTGTGACTTCACTAGATGAAATGTATTATTGAGGGTGTGCTTTGAAGTTTTAAATGCCCATACCAGAGCCTACCTTCCTCTCTGTGCCTATAGATAAGGATGAAGCTCTCCAGTACCGTGCCTACCATTCCTGCTACCATGCTCCCTGGCATAATGAGTATGGACTGAAACTGTAAGCAAGTCCCTAATTAAATGTATTCTCTTGGAAGAGCTGACATGGCTGTAGTGTCTCTTCATATCAAAGAAAAGTGACTAACACACAGGTATAAAATAACATAGGCCTTGTATATTGTTTTGAAATAATCATATATAAACACCAAACCAATTAACTTTTGCCTTAGGACATCAGACTTGTTTTGACTTAATTAAATCTGAAGATTCCAACTCAGAAAAGAATGTAGGTTGAAGACAAAGCTTATGTAAAATATGAAAGTTTGGTAGTATACACCGAAGGTATTCAATAATAAAACCAAGTTGTTACCATTATTGACAGCCATCTGCCATTGCTTACTGGAGCTAGATAATTCAATTGATGATCTTTGCTGCATTGTACATGAACTATAAACTGAAAACTGCTGCTGAAGCATCTTGCGGAATGATCCTTGCCAGTGCTGATGCTGCATGCATAGTCTATATTTGGCAGAAAACAGAAGAACAAACCTGGTCCACAATGTCATTCACTTTATCCCTTTCACAGTCAAGGATTACTCGCCGTTCTTTTTTTAACTCCAGGTCTTGAAAGAGCGATCTGTAGGTCTCATCTTTCTTGTCATTGTTAATGTTCCCCACATTGATAGCAGTCACCTGCCATTTCTTCTCAGCGGCAGAATCCAGCACAGCTTGCAGTGTTGATAAGCCTGGGAAGACAATGGGCAAGGATGACTGATGAGGATACCACAGAATCTCAGAACCTGAGTGGGAAATGGCCACATCCACATTGCTACGTTTGATGTATTTGTACAGCTATTGGGAGGCTGAATTTTGACAGAAGCTATGATTTTTTTGAATATCTGCTTATGTCTGTGTCAGATTAAAAAGGCCATGACAAAATGCCAGAGGAAATTAGGATCACATTGTTTATAACTCTGAGATGTGTTTCTTGTAAAATGCTGGCATACAAGATCTTCAATATCTCCAAATTAAGTAAAATGAAAAAAAGAAAGACACCCCAAGCATCTTCCACCTTATAGAAGGCAAAATGGTTTTAGCTGAATGTAGTAGTGCACCATTTTGGTCTAGTTACCCTGACAGTTAGTACATGTCCTCATGTCCCTGAACAGCTTAATACCACAGCTAGTGCTGGCTAAGAGGCTGCCCTGAACCCTTTGCTGTCTTCAGTCAACAGCAGAATGAAGGCTTTTTCCTTCTTCTGCTGCCTTCTGCTATATTTTTGTTGTTGGAGTTGTTCTCGTGGATATTAAACTGTTCATTATTTTTAACCAGATGGTGACAAGTATTTCTCTAGTACAGATTTACCTCATTTCCTAAGTATAAAAACATTTTTCTATTTGTTAACAACTTTGGTATAGGGTGCTATTACTTTAACAAGTGTCCCTGTGGTATTTAATTATACATAAACTGAAGCTTGTTTAGAATCTTAGGGCTAATAACCAGGATCCAGGTTGTTGTTTTTTTTTCTTTTTTGAAGAGCTAAATTCACAGTTTGGTACTACAAAAAATAATGGATTTCTTGTCTTCCATATAATTTCAGCTGTTCTCACTGAAACCAAGTTCATCATGTAGAAGAATAACTTCACAGAAACATGATCTCAAGGCCACATAAAGAATTCAGACTCAACATATCATCTTCCTCATTCCAGAACGATCTGAAAATTTCTAAAACTGCACCAATCTCTTTTTTTTCCTATGTGGTGTGCAATTTACCTGATATGACCATATCTGTTTACAATCTAAGCTCAAGTACCAAATTTACAATTACAGATAGGGAAGCAGCTATCTGATTTGTCCACGGACATTTCAATCCATAGAATGTCATTGACAATCATATGAATTTTGTGTTAGTCATAAGTAGACAAAATGATTTAGAACATTTTTTGGTATTGGCAAACAAGTAAATTCCTCAAACGGTGTGCATGCCAAAGGCTGAAGGTGCCATTTGTAGCTCATTTAATAAAGATGAGGGAAACGAAGCATCAGTCAAGATTACAATGGCAACAGACTCAAAGAGCTGATATTTATTTGATTTAAACCCATGAGATCACAATCAAGATATGTGCTAAGAACGTGTGTTTACTTTAGGTGTGGTAGAACCAATTAACCATTTTGAAAATGGAAACAAGCAAGAATTGTGGGGTTGCAGAGGCATTTCCCTGTTTCTCCTAGGTGGGACATACTCAAGGTGAAGATAAAATCAAGGTTTTTTGTTTTTTCTTATAGACATAATCCAGCTAATACACAATGAACACATGTGAGTTCTGAATCGACCTTATGTGAATTCCACTGAAGTTTGTGAGTCAAGACAAGAAATAGCTGTTAACCATTCCCTACCACCTGTGACATAGTTGGACTGATTCGCTAAAACTGAATCTTATCCATTTCTCGATTTGCAGGTGATATATGGGTACATATTGAGCCCCATGGTTATTGGGTCATCAAAATCTAGAACAGGGAGCAGATCACATAATAGCAACACTAACAAAGTATGTTAACCAACCATGATACATAGAACTTACTTTTACCCTTCTCTGAACAAACAATGATGTTAATGGATCTTTGCTAAATAGTCATATTTAAATAAAAGAATTCCATATCCATAAAGTACTAAATTACTGGCAAATAAAGAAAAAGGTGGTGGTTAGTATTTGCTCCTAAAGAATTGCAGAGTGACAAAGAAATACCAGATTAAAACATCTTTTATGTAATAGCCATTGTGTAAGGTGTTAAAAATTCATGGCAATCTGGGTATGGTGCCACTAGTCTGCCATCTTAGGTCTGTCAAGGATGAAGCAAGAAAATCATGAGTTTTAAACCTAGTCTCAAAACAAACTCGACATTTTTTTAATATTGTTTATAATGAAGATTAAAAATAATCTACTTTAGTAGATAGTACATAACAGGGTGAAGTCAAAGCAATCTCTGGGGGAGATTAATCAACGCAGCCCTTTGTGTCTGCTTTTATATTAAAAAGTAGAGATAAACATGAATTTCTCAAGGGATGATACAGAGCTCTCAAATCCTTTTAGTGATCAAATCTTAGAACCCATCACAAAGCACCTGTGATTGTTGTTCAATCTCCACAAGTTGTCACTCAAGTACCTTGTCTGCTTCCCATCACCAGTAAGGCAGGATTCACACAACTGGTCACCTCAGCAATTCAATGGCTACAAACTGCTTGAAAATATGTTTTGTAACTACTCCATTGTCTTTTCCACCTTCCAATTATCAGACAAGTGCCTCCAGTCACCTTAAAATCATGACCACCAATAAGGGTCATGCTCTCCCCATTTTACCATGTTAGCAATACTCAGAAGCCTCCTTTACTCTATGCACTAAGATATTTTATTGTATTTAATTAAATAATGAAATTTCCACACCAAATACTTCAAGTGCTAATGTATTTGATCGCCTGGTCTTTGACAGACAGTATAAGAAAATGTACATATAAATTCACTTATAAATGTGTAAGTAGGTTTCATCAAGTGATAAATTTAAGCCTAAAATTTATTTGCAGTTCACAATGTCAAAGAAGATAGAGGCATAAAATAAAAGATAATGGATTTTTTTAATACCTAACTTCAAAACTCATTTATTCTGTGTCACAAGTAACTTGCACTCAGCGTAGACTCTGCATTATTGAAATTCTTAGTATTAATATTTTGGAAGCTGTGTAGCCTTACACAAATTACTTCAATTTAAAAGCTCAACTTTTCAAATAGTGCTCTATCAGAATCGATGCATTCTGTTAGTTGACATTGCATATTGCCACATCAGTCATTCATAAGCTGGGGTCAGATATTGCCCAAATTTGAAAAGACTGTTGCACCTTGCTCTGGAAACCACTCCCTTATGTATTCTTCATGGGTAGCCACAGACTCTCTCAAGACCAGATACTCAGTTTCCTCCTTGCTCATAGCTGACAGTCTTCAAAGATTTCTATTGACAGTTCATACAAGACTTTTAAATTCAGGGGACTGATTCTCTGCCTGCTCCGCCAAGGGGACAATGTTTTAAAATTACATGTCACTAAAAACATGTGTTCTAGATACAAGGATGCAACTAAACTCTTCTTTCACAACCCAAGTCCACATTGCTGTTCTCTTGACCCTACAATTGAATTAGGAGATAAAGCAAGAGGATCTGTTTCTTTCTCGTATGAAATGGCACAGAGGTTTTCTCATCAGTACTTGAATCGATTGATTCAGATAGAAATGTGCGTGGGAATCAGAAGCTCTGAATAAGCACTGGTTCATGTAAAGCTAGCAGTGAGCATTGTCCCCCCCCCACCGCCCAGACACTTATTCTACTGTGTCATGTCATTTTGCTTACTTCTTATCGCTGAACAGTTTAGCAAAAAGAGAAGCGTTGACATGAACAGTTAGTTGTCCATGTAAAATCAGAAGAAAAATTGAAATAGTAAGCATCCATTTAATCATTTTAAATATAATCTTAAAACTTTCCAATTATATTATGAGTCCTAAGTTCTCAAGGCTACTTAATTCTTAAACATTTAGATATAAAAAGAAATGGCTAGTTCAACATTGTTAGCAAGAGGTTCTCTATGCATGACCTAATTATAAGGTGATAATTTTCTAAAATTCAAAAAATCACTAGAAGTAATGCTAATTTCATTTAGAGCCACTGTCCATAAAAGTGAGAGAAAAAGCCTTAAAATCCTTTCATTTGCTTTTTCAATAGTGGAGAGACTACATTAATTGCTCCTCCTTGATAGTAGGGTTGATGACTACCTTATAAGCCATCCTAGAACCTTCATCCAGTGACTGATTGAAGCAGAGACAGATACCCACAGCTAAATACTGAACTGCACTTCTGGAACCTAGTGACAGAGATAAAGGAATGATGAGCAAAGGGGTCAAGACCATGATGGGGAAACCCACAATGACAGCTGACTGGATAAGGGGGAGCTCTTGAATCCCAGACTGATGGCTGAGAGGCCAACAAGGGACTGATCCAGACTCCATGAATGTAGTCTCAATAAGGAGGCCATAGAAATCACTGGGGCTTTGGGTAGTAGATCAGTGTTTATTGTGGTTTATGAATGATCTTTGGGAGCCCATTCCAAATAGAGGAATGTTCTCCCAGCCTGGATGCATGGTGAAGGGCCTAGGTCCTGCCCTGAAAGAAATGACAGACTTTGGAGATCCCACCAAGGAGGGTCCCACCCTCCGGGGAGAATGATGTGGGGATCAGGTGGGGGGCTGGGAGAGCTGGTGGAAGGACAAGGGAGGAGGGTTGGGAGAGGGAGCAGGGATTGAAATGTGAAACATTCATGTTTCTAATTTAAATAAAAATCCTTTCATTTGCTTTTTAAAGACTATAATGTAAATGATAACTGTTGAAAGGCATATTCCATTCACAACTGTCTTCATTCTTAAAATTATTGTATTTTTATAAAAATTTCATTACCTCATTCATTCTAGGCAGTGTAATTAATATGCATGTTCACTAACTCATGGCACCATGCCTAGACTAGATTATATTAATATGTGTCTGCCTCGTCAGCTTTATCAAGACATTAGAGAAAAAAATGTAGTTTGGAAGCATTTTAGTTCTATGCTAGATGATTTATTTGACCAGGAATCAAGTTCCTTCCCTTTGAGGAATAAACAGTATTAGTACAAAATTAAAACCAAGACATAAATATAGAAATGAGGCATTGATTCTGTTTTTACTTACTGTACAAAGAAATGTATTACCTTCCTTCATTGACATTGAACCAATAAACACATCATTGAACTCAAATTCAAATATATTGCGCCTGTATCCAAAGATCAAAATTATAAGGCCTGAGGGATTGACAGAGGGGGCCCATTACTCTAGTTAAAAATGTTACAGTGCTCCATCTCACTGCTCCCAATGCACTAATACCACACAGATTTTAAGAAGGGCACAGAGTCCTCAAGGAGTATCATGCTGCTGCCAAGAAGCTAGATAAAGAGAGGACACCAGCAATTCTGAAATGTCAGCAGGAATGGGAAGGACAGCATCTTATTTCCTGTCACCAGGAAACTGAGATTTGTGGAAGATGATTCCATGTACAGATCACAGTACCAAGGCTTCTCATGTTTCCACTGTGGTGTAGCCTCAGAATTTGTATGGATTTTGGGAAACAAGGTTAAATTAAGTACAGTATTAGTTAAGAGTAGCATGATGAAACAAAATATGCCTAAGTATCTTTGGTCTGGCTTACAAATCTGGGGGAGATTATTATTGGGGACGGAATTTTTATGTTTAGATCACATTCTATTCAAAGGAACTTTTATTTGCTGGACATCATAGTGTAACACTATACGCTACACAAATCCATGTAATCAAGGAGGTAGAGCATAGAACAGAACCTTCAATGATGGTATTTGGTAGAGGAAATTACGGAAGCTTTTTAAAAAGTATGATCAGTAAGAATAAGATATCACAGGTAGGTCCTCCACAGGTAACACTACAGTAAGGAGGGAGTCCATGAGAGCTACAGAGAAATAGTAAAGAAAGCATTTCATAGAATAAATGCAAGGATAATACTCACATTATGCAAAGTCATAAAAATTATGTCACTAGTAAGACAAAAGCAGTCAATAATAATCCCATTTCCATTAGCCAAATAAAATATAATATAAAGGCCAAGGCCATTTCTCTGTTTGAGAGTCTTACATATTTATCTCTTGAAACAGTTGTCAGTGAAAGGATTGGGTAACATTTAACACATTAAACATCTGCAGCTACTTGATAATACCTCAGAAGTATGCCGATAAGGTCACTTTGGCTTTAATATATAATTGCTTAATATTATGACACTAATGTTCTTTGACCAACAGATGTACTTGACTCAAATCAATTTGTATAATTTAATAATTAGATATTATCTTATCCTTACAGTTTTATTTAATATTTTGAAAGTATTAATAAAAATGTTATAAAGTGCCCTAGATTTTCTCTACTAGCACATAGGTCTACCAGTCTTCACTTGACAATTTCTCAGCTCCTTTTATTTCTGAGTATCTCTCTTCCAGTGTTTGTGGTTCTCTTCCTCTGTTGTCTATTTAAATATTTTTGAGTCTTACTTCTTTTGCATTGAGAATACATTCTTCTCTCATACAACACATCCCGAACACAGACCACAGTTTCCCCTCCCTCCACTTCTCCCAGCTCCTCATAACCTCTTCTCTCCCTCAGATCTAATCCCCTTCCATCTCTTCTTCAGAAAAGAACAGGCCTTCAAGAGACAACACCCAAACAGGACAAAACAAGATACAATAAGACAAAGAGTTCTCATATGGAGTCTGTACAAGGAAATAGGAAGAAAAGAGTCCCAAGAGCAGGCAAAAGAGTCAGAGATATACCCACTATAATTCACTTTTAATCAAAAGGAATAACAGAATGAAGGCAAGGGCAAGGGTGAGGTAGATTCCTAAATGAGATCCATCTTTGGCCTCATCCACAAGTAAAATTTATCCATATTCTGCCCCTTCAACTTAACAAGAATGATTCAGCTTCTAATATCAGATCAAATTTATAGGCCCTAACATTAATTGCCTATAGCTCTGCATGCCTAGTTATGAACCTCATACTAGTGTGAAGAGTGCCCCAGGTAGTGCCTTCCTTCTGCTAATAGTAAAGCCATAAATAACAAGTAGGTCTTATTCTTGGTGACTAAATCAGTCTCTGGAATGCAGTAGGAGCTCAATAAATAGTTTTTAAGTGACAAAAGCAATGACACTATTAATTATGAATTGTTATACACCTTGGAATTGTAATACACCTTACATTGCTTTGTAAGAAAATGCCAGTATGGCAGGCGTCTCTCAGGAAATTATATATCAAAACAGATATCAAGAGGCCCTACAAATTTGATCTATGTGCAGACATTTGAAGAAAAAGAGTTTGGTCCATGTCAGAACGTGAAAGAAGGTCAATTAGATTAAGGATTTAGATTCAGTGAATGAGCAAGTCCAGAGAAATCACTGGAGAATCGGGCAGGATGAAAATGTTACAAAGCCTGAAAGCCAGGCTGAGAATTTCAATGTTCTACCCCTTATAATGTGAAAGAGCCATTGACGTCTTTCAAGCAAGTGGGAGGAAGATTGACGCTGCTGAAAGAAACACATTTAAAATAATTCAGACTGCTTTGTTGAAAATGGATCACATAGAGACCAGTGTGGCACTAAGGAGATGAAGTACCGAATGTGTGGTGGTACACTGGCCTGGGGGAAAAGGTCCAAAAATGTCTCTAAATATTAACTACATATAGATGAAAATAACATAACAACGATTTAAGTATGAGTAATGGATTTAAAATGTACCTAACTTATAGAAAAGTTCTAGTGAAACCATGTTCAAAAAAAGTGGCCAAAGGGCAAAAGGGAAGGCTAAATACTAAGTACTAATAAGCTCAGTTACAGAGGACTTTTTTTCATATTCACAGGAAGCCCATACTAAAGTCATCCTGCACCTTGAAATCCACGTTTACCATCATGAGTGTCTGTAGTTTCCATTCACAGTGTAGATATCAAATCCTCCTTCCCAAAACAGGGGACAAAGAATTGACAGATTTTTTTAATTTTATTTCATTTCAATTTACAGAGTAGTGACTGGCTTTTACACAGAGACCAGTTATGCTTGGCTCAAGGGGACAGGGCCAAGGAAAGAGGCCTAGCTTGAGAAGGCCTGCCTCAGAACCACTGAAGCCAAGTCTAAGTGATTAATGGAGAATGAATTGATGCTGGCTCCTTTCCAGTCTGCCCTTCAATATAACTAGGTGCCCTCTGTCTTAGTCATAATGGGCTTCTGGATTTCATTTGAAGCTTTAAGTACTCCAAGAAGTATGCTGCTTAAGGAAGCACTGTAGAGCTTACCCTATGCTTATATGAAATTCTTTACCCTCTTGCCTTTGCTTATGGGTAGTTTCCAAAAACACAAGAACATCCACACAAATGTTTCACACAAGGTGAGGTGTGTACAGACTCACATATGCTCAGCATGGGTCTGATGTATGTTAAGGAAACCTTGGCTTCTAAACCCCCAAAGCAGGTCTTCTAATGTTAACTTTTACAACAAAAAAGATAGAAATATAAAGACTTCCACATCCCCAAATTAGTGCACTGATATGACACATAAAAAATGCTAATAAATGATATAAGACAGATTGGGTTGCATACCAGAGGCCTGTGCTGGACTATCCTACACACAAGTAGATCATGACCTCATGATAAACCTTAACTTCTCTGAGGTTCAAAGACCTTATTTTACAGCAAGATGACTTTCTTCCTGATAAACCTTTTACATTGAACAAGATTTAATAACTGTAAACTACTACAAAACTTTATATTTATATGTTTTTATGAATTCCCTTTAAGTCACTTCTGCTCTGGTCAGGACCATAGCCATTCTTGGATCTTTGTTGCTCACATGACAAGCTGCTTTATGCTAGGACCAAACTCTAAGTCATTAGACTCTCAAAGACTATCCCTATCAACTGTGCTGTCAAATACTGAGTGTGCATTCTATGTGCCTGTGTTGTTGTTGTTGTTTCGTATTGTTTGGGGTTTTTTGTTGGTTTTGGTTTTGTTTTTGTTTCATTTTGCTTTACTTTAAGCATGTATCTATATGTTAAAATTGCATTATTCATTTACACAGCAAAATTAAAGAAAGACATTCTTAGGTACTCATACACTTTCACAATACTATAGCACCATATGCAAATGCCAAGGGCAAATGTTGTGTTTGCCCCATTAAAAAAGGGAGAGAAGGGACACATTCTGTCACCTACCTCTGTCACTGTCGTAGAGGTATGCAAACTTATCCCATTGGTAGTACTCAATCAAGCTAAGGAGTGCTCCTTTGAGGTCAGGTCGCATCTGGATGACAAATGGATGTGTGCCATCTGTTGGGAAGCTAGGTGTGATGAAGGACACATGGAGCGTCCCACAGAACGACGTTATGGTATTCACAGACTTCTTATCATAAAATCCGAAAATCGCGTAGACTCCTCTTGAGAACTGGGAGCAGACTGGAAATTGGAAATACAGAAAGTAAAAGCTATTTAAGCATCATGTAATCACATTGATTGCCCTAGAAGGCAATGTTCATTCATATAAAGTACAAAATCATTACCAGAACAAAAGAAATAACAAGTTAACATTAATGACTCATCAAATTTTTGGGAACTTATTTACTTAGCATTCAGTTAGATGAACCAAATTATTTAACAAGTTTTACATGGAGAAATGCATTTTAGGACAACTTTTAAAACACATCTATCTTGAGGGACTCATTTTAATTAAAATATAATTAAATACCCGTTCCTAGTTCCAATGCCTCCTACATCACAATTTACCATTCCTCTCAAATTTATAACCTCTTCACTTGTTATATATGCGTATACATAGAAATACAACCTATTGAGTCTGGTTTTTGTTGCTTGTATGTAATATGATTTCATGGCTGAGAGCTTTTTATGGGGTAAACAACTAGGCGTCTTATCACTGAAAAAGGCTAACTCTCTCAACAACCATAAGTTGCCTAAAGTTTTTTTGACTATGAATGGCATCTCCCAGGATTTAACCCTTTCACTTTAGAATTCTATTGCTAATTTTAGAAACAAACTGTAGTTATCTAGACAATAACTCTCTCTGATTCCTAAGAAAATCAGATTTTTTGAAATGCTTTACATGATCTGGGGGAGATTGTTCAGTTGTAAAATGCATGCTTCATAAGCAGACATTGAGTTTGAGCCATAGAATCCACATTAAAAAGCCAGTCATAATGTCATGCATTAGTAATACCATCACTGCAGAGATAGAGACAGGAGGATGCCTGGGATTCACTCTTCATTCACATGTTCACATGAGTATGCTCACGGCACACACTAACATGTACCAACACACATATGGATACACACACACACACAAAGAAATTTAGCCTGTGTTGTTTTGATAGTGCTTTATTTTACAAGGCCAGTGATTCCACAATTCTAATATTAGCCAAAAATCTCTCTGTGATATCACATTTGTCTCAGGTATACAGAGATCTGTCACCAGAGAGGTTTGTCTTCCTCTGTGTCACTCAATTAGCAATTAAAGTCAATACATACAACGAAACAAATTTCCTAATTTTACTTGTTTTTTTAAATACTGAGTTAACCTACATGCTCCTCTGCATATAAAACAAAAATTAAAAAAGTGTTTTGCCTAAGTACCATTATTTTTAATATAATAGGGCATTATGTTTGAAAGCCATCTTTCTACAGCCCATTGTCTTCTTCAGATACATCTATCACGGTGAATTAATTCTGCATGACTATTCTCTCCACCTTCCTCTTTCTGGAAGTTCTATGTTGAAATCAATATATTCGAATGTGTTACTAAGTTTCTTCTCCATTCCACACAACCTACTTCACTGAAAGAAAATTCTTACATTATGCCTGTCAGGTGTCTGCTAAGGTTTATATTAACTCATTTCTTTCTTATGATAAATCTTGAGATAGGAGGTTTTATTATCCCCAAAATAATGATAGGAGAATTACCACTGTAGTCAGTAAGAGATGGTGTGTTCTGTTGCTGACTTTGAGGATCCAGCCCCCAGGCCAAACCAGAGTAAATAAGGAAATCCATGAAAGCAGCAAGGGCTAGACTTTTCTATCTCAGGGTAAACATTAAGGAAACACAGATGCTTTCTGATGGTACCTTTCTCTTTACTTCATCTTAAGAAAAATCCTCTCTGGGAAAAAAAACTCTCTTGCTCTTTTATACATCTTGTTAACTAGCCCTATATCTCTCCTCCCAAAGCTCTATTAAACAGCTTCTCCCTAATTAGCTATATCCTTTTCTTTGCTCTCTCCTCTCCACTGCCCTGACTTTGGTGCTGTTTTCCACTCTGCATCACCGCTGTTGCTTGCTGCCTCTGCTGCCTCTGCCTCTCTTTCTAGTCTCTCACAGCCAAATGCTGGACAATTGTATGTTACATATTTCAAGAACCGCATGCTCTATTCTCATAATAAATGTTAAGTCACATAATTTCTCTCAGGTTATGAAATGTTACAATGACCCGTGCACGTAGCTCTAAGTTGGTGAGGTTCCCAGACAGAAAATGACATTGGAAATCAAGATTCCACAA
This sequence comes from Mesocricetus auratus, assembly GCF_017639785.1. Lineage (NCBI taxonomy): Eukaryota > Metazoa > Chordata > Mammalia > Rodentia > Cricetidae > Mesocricetus > Mesocricetus auratus. Next base: position 74,435,289 of record NW_024429193.1, on the reverse strand, counting down.
TAGCAATTAATTAGCTGGACCTTAAGTGGTAGGGAGCACATGCAGACTAAACTTGCTTCAAGCTCTGGCCTTGAACCAGGAAAACAATACTTGGGAAAATTACCTTGTGTATTTGTCTCTAGGGTCAACCAACCTGCCTTAAATCTTCTCTGAAGTCTAAAGTTAACTTGTCAGAGTAGAAGGTTGTATTTGTGACTGAGAATCCTATGTCTGTCTGAGTAAAGTAAAATATCTTAGTATTATTTCCTCTCATCAAAACTACACAGCCTAAGCAGAAATCACCCTTTTTGCAATTTAGAGTCATAAGTGTACCCAATGAGTATGAAACATACCACCAAAGGGCTATGGAAAGAATCCCACAGCTGTTCTTAAAGAGAAGTATAGAGGTGGCACTTGAGAATGTCACAGGAACAACTGGTTATCCAGTCAATATCCCCACGACTTTGCCAAGTGGGGCTTCCTAATAACATCTGGTGAGTCGACTTTGCGAAATAGGACTTCCCAACAAATGGGTTGACTTGTTAAATACTAGTTGTCACTGCTGTGCAGTCCCATGGCCCTCAGCAGTGTTCAAACCTAGGCAGCCTAGATGCAGAATCTAAATTCATATCTATTATACAATATATTTTAAAAGCACAATTAATGGACTATTCAGCCAAGTGTTGTTGCTCCTGTACTCCTGGTGCCTTTCATTCAGGTTTCCTCAGTATAATCAGAAAGGTCTTTTGAATCATCAATATGACTGAATCTCTTTCTGGGAAGTGAAAGTTACTTGGCCCAGGACTGATATGCTCTGTAGAAACCATCTGTGAGAGTCTTCTAGTCACCAGCCCCGGTGACCAGATGCTTTTGATGCATGCATGGCTGGCATTTTCAGAATGACCCTGAGCACATCAGCATCTTCCAAATAAATTACCTCCACATGAAGACAAAACCAACACTATCTTACTTCACTGTGTCTCTCAATTAGAAATAGATTTGTCTCATAAACAAGAACCTTGCTAAAATAGAAGCAAATACAGATGATCAATAAATGTAGCCATCATTCCAATAACTGATCATAATTGAAAGGATAGTGACATCAGATATTCCTCTGAGTGGTCCATGTTTCTAAAAGACTTCTGTCTTTCTTTAAATATTTCTTGATCTCCTACTTACTTCTGTTGTTCTAGCATAAGCTTTCTGGGATTTTAGGTTACACCTGTATAATAGATTTTTATATCCCCTCTTTTATTTTTAATCTTCTGTAGAATGGGCTGCAGAATACATTGGAGAATAACCAAATAACTTTTCACATATTTCATGTAACTCTGAGATGATATTGCAATATTTTATTCATGTCTTTATTATTTGTTATCCTCCAGGCAAAAAGCTAGCCTTTAATATATTTGATGACTGTGTCTGTTCATTATATAGATGGAAAAGACCTTTGGCTGTGAAGTCTTCTAGGCAAACTTAGCAATGATCTCTTACTTGGATACTGATATGGGTATCTTAAATTGGTTATAATTTTGTTAAATCTTATTGTGATGAAGTATGACTTCTGAAAAGAGAGGATTGTTGTAAAATTCTCCCTGGCTCTACTTTATTTGATTTCCAGTGAAAGGTTGGCATGGCATCTGGACATTATGGGGCTATCATGTAGTATGATTTATTGATGGAGCTTCTTGTCTTTAATGGAAAGAGCAGCCAGCCACAGCATCACCTGAATGCTTGAAAAGGAAAGCCACCATTTGAATACAGAATCCTAGGAAGGAGCCATCCCTTTTTCATTTCCTGTTGGTCTGAACTGAGTTTTCAAGACCCATTGTTTTGTAATCAGCTGGAAGCACTGCCTTTGTCTCAATAAGAGGAGCAAATTATATAAAACTTTGTAAAAATCATGGCTCTTTTAACTCAGAAATCATTTTTTTCCATAAGGATTTCTGCCAGTTCTTTAGTGAATATGATTTTACAACAATAGTCTTTGTCTCATGACAAACCTTTGTTATCCTCAACCCTATCACATTACTTTAATGAATTATAATGACTTTCTTTTTTCCTACTGTACTCCATTTGGGGATATTTCTCTCTTAATATCCCATTTCTACCCATGCTATTTGATCAGTATTTCTCAGTCATGGTCAGTACCCCTAGATATGGTAAGAGTAACATTGATATATATGAGCAAGCATCTTAGCTGAGGTACAGTTTCCAAGTTCAGGACAACAATCTGAGAAGGGAAACTTAGTTTCATGTTACTTGAGTGTCTCACATCCAAAGTCCAAGACCTTCTGCAGTCTCATATCATTGTTTACCCAGTACAGCACTGTATTTGACTTTGTATTGTCACTAAGCGCCTGACAGGTAATTGATAAGAAAGCTCTGCTTTCATTCCTTTTACATGCATGTTGTGGCAGTCTATGATAGAGCTGAGTTCAATTCATAGATGTAATAACACAGAGGGAGATGAAGAAGGCCTAGTGCAAACTGTTACTCCAAAGAGCATGCCCACAGTGACCTACTTCATCCATCTAGGTGCTACCTTCAACTTTCTCTCACTTTGCTGAAAGCATCACAAACCGGGGAGCAAGCATTTAACATTAGCAGGAATTGTGGGGGCATTGCCTATTCAAATCTTAACACTTCGCTATGGCTACCAAAGGCTCCTACCTGTCTCATGATGCAGAATGAATTGTTTATTTCTGAGAGTCAGCATCATCTTAGCAATTATGAAACCAGTTTAAAATCCAAATGAAAAGTCTCTCTTGAGACACAAGCCAAACTCTACCCATGACCCACTCTTAAAGTCAAACGGAAGGTATGTACTTCCAAGAAGCAATTACCGAAATAAAAATCCCAATTCTGAAATAAAGTTATAGGGAATAACAAGGAAGGCACAGAAGGGAAAAAAGAAGAAGATGAAAATCTATCAGGAACAACACTAAATTCTTCAGCACTGTGCAACATGCAGGATATCCAGGATGCTTGGTGTCAGGACACAAACTCCAAAGGTCTGAGCAGCTCCATGCCCATGGCTTTGCCATCTTGTATTTCAGACTGAATCTTTCAGAGGATGCCTGACTCCTTCTTGCAGGTTTCCTCAGGAGACATTCCACATTTCTGGCATCTCTAAATCTACCCTCAAAGCTTCGTGCTCTGCCATGTCAGGGAATCTCTTCAGGTACTGTGACCCTGATACAATCTCTTTGCATCTCTTTTTTTTCTTTCAAATTTAGGTGGGGCCCTCCATCACACTGTAACTTTTTCTACCTCAACCACCCATAGTTCACAGAGATGGACCTGACTGAGGTGACAAAGGAATGAAGAAATGACAGACACCCACACAAACAAATATTTGGGGTCAGGTGGTCTGGGCCTTACGACAGAGAAACTGTAGCACCTTGACAGCTCAGCATGTTTTTATAGAGAGTTGAACATAGAGGTAGGGTTATTATGAGTAAGGAGCAGGGTTACTATAGATAAGTAAAGAAGCAGGGTTTAAAGCTGTACCAAGTAGGCATGTTTGGCTAATCTGGGTAGGAGAAATCTATGTAAGATAGACCAGTCTTTGGGCTGTAAAAATCTAGGGGTAGAAAGCAATGGTGGGTATTTTCTGCATAGACTATTAACATCCATACTTTGCCATTTCCTTCTGAACCTTACTGCAGTGGCAGGGTCTTAGCTGTTTCCCTCTGGGTTTGAAGCTCAGGCTCTCAAAATGGCCATGCCTATGCCAACAGCACACATGCACTTCATTAACTCCTGGCTTCCTTCTTTCATCATGTGTTGCTGTCTCCATGTCTATAAAGCTAGCATCATGTGGATAATGTCAAGGACTGCTGCCCTCTTAAGCTTTGGCTACCTTTTTTTGGACAGAAGCCTCTGACTGTTTAGGTTTCAGTATGTAAAGAAACACTGCCCCCAGCAACTTTATGTAACCAGAGGACTACAAAGCACTTTTAAGCAAGTTTTCATTCCGTAAACTTGTCAGCTCTGGATTTGATGTGCTCTTGTTTATTCTTAGGATGATTTTGTGGCATGATTTTATTTGTTTGTTTGTTTTTTTTTGTTTTTTTCTTAATTGAAAGGACACATGGATCACAATGGGAAGGGGAAATTGCTGAGATCTCTGGATAAACTGGAGGAGATCTCAGAGGAGGATGGAGGGATGGGAACATGACAGAATGGGATAACTTGTTTTTAATTGTGCTAATCTTGCTAACAAGAACATCTTACTTGGCAACAAGTTTGCTCCTTTTCCTGAAAACTGCTTTTTCAGGCCCTTCTGCTCTACCCTTTGTTTACAATTCTCACTATAAACTTGACTGAAAGATTTTCTAACAATGCCACAGCCAAGATGCTGACCTGTCTTAAACATTCTTTCACCCACTTAAACTCAGCTACCCACAGGGTCTCAGGAAATGGACAACAGGTAGGGAAATTCGTCGCCATAACAAAACACAAATAGCCTTCATTGCCGCTCTCAGTAGGGTCTTTCTTTCCATCCGCATTTTCATGAGTTAATTCTTTGCTGCCTGCATTTTTGGTTTCTAAGATCATACTAGAATCACCCAGTCAACTCTACCTATAGTACTCTAGGTTTTTAATAGCATTTATCGCTATGCTTTCTAAAAATCCTTCCTATATGGTCATTTCCAAAATTTAAGAATTGCGTGGTTAGGTTTATTTATAGCAATAAAAACACTCTTAGCACTAACTTTCTGTATAAGTTCAAATTAGTGATAAACTTTCATCACTGTGACACCATATGATACAGTCAACTTGATAAACTTCTTTTCATTTTGGTTTCAGAGGTTTTTTTACATATAATCCTCTGCTCTTTTCATCCTGTCATGCATAGCATCATGGTCATAAAAACATGTGGCAAAGGAGTCTCCCCTTGTAGCAGATAGGAAACAAAGAGACAGAAACAGAAACTGGAAGCCAACATCCACTGGCATATTCATTATGACCAAGTTAGTTTAGAGACATCACATCATATATATTTCTGCTTTTTCCGGAAATAACTATACAAGTGTGGGAACCAAATGTTCAAATTATGAACCTGTAAGAAAATTTCATGTTGGAATTGTAATCAGCGTGGGTAGATACAGAAATCTATTGACACATTAAACACTGACATTGAGCAAGGTATTTTGAATTAATTAGATTTGTGCTTATTTGTATTACTTTAATCTCTACCTTTTTCCCTAATGATGCTTCTAAAAGTTAAGGTTTCCTCCCTGCCCTATTTCTTCTAAAGGAAGAAGGTTTAGAACTACTTAGAGTATTCAAAGCAGTGTGCTATTATTAACTCTGAAAAAATGCAGAAACAAGCTTTCTAAAATGAGGTAGACAATATCAGAATTTCTGAACAGTCATCACAGAAATAGAAGATAGAAATGAACAACACAGTTTCTGCTCTAGCTTCATGGCCTGTACAATTACAGTTATATATATTATTTTAAGTTTCTGAATGATTAGGCTGATTATCACAAGAATGTCTTGTATGACTTGGGGTTTAGTGAGTTCTACTTGAATTAAACATTTAATAACAACGTGAAAAACTTAGCAAAGTTAAATCCTTCCATAAGACATTTTAGATCAAGCCACAGAAGTGATAATCTCCTGGGTGTAAGTAACTTGCTGATTATTTCAATTTTTATTACAAGCACAGATGATATAAGCTAGCAACAATGCTGATGGTGCATCTGACACTTCTGCCATCTTGGGTCATTCCGCTCACTGGTGCTGCTAATGTGGCATTGATGATACAGTCTGGAAGACTTCACACTGTTATATAGTAGAAAAATAATGATTTTTGCATGATTTAGTTTTGTTTTCTATCTTTTATGTTTAAACATTGATATTCACTTTCATGAAATTATGAGCTTTTTCATAAAGAGGAAGGCAACAACTCCTTTGCAACTCAGCTTGTAGTCTGGTCATAGCTCCATCAATAAGGAGCACTGCCCATTAAAAGCCAGACAGCACTGGTTACTGGAATGCAGAAGACTGCAGATAGATCCATGTTTATTGCCTTGTACAAAACTTAAGTCCAAATGGATCAAAGATCTCAACATAAATCTAGCCACACTGAAACTTTTAGAAGAGAAAGTGGGAGATACTCTTCAATGAGTTGGTACAGGAGACTACTTCCTAAACATAACACCAGTGGCACAGGCACTGAGTTCGACAATTAACAAATGGGACCTCATGAAACTAAAAAGCTTCTGTAAGGCAAAGGACACAGTCAACAAGACAAAAAGGCTGTCCACAGAATGGGAAAAGATATTCACTAACCCCACATCTGACAGAGGGCTAATCTCCAAAATTTACAAAGAACTCAAGAAATAAGTTTCCAAAACACAAAAGGATCCAATTAAAAGGTGTGGTACAGAACTAAATAGAGAATTCTAGAGGAGGCTAAAACGGCCAAGAGACATTTAAGAAAGTGCTCAACATCCTTAGCCATCAGGGAAATGCAAATCAAAACAACTTTGAGATACCATCTTACTCCTGTCAGAATGGCTAAAACCAAAAACACAGAAGACAATTTATGCTGGAGAGGATGTGGAGAGAGGGGAACACTCCTACACTGCTGGTGGGAGTGCCAACTCATACAGTCACTTTGGAAATCAGTATGGAGATTCCTCAGGAAAATGGGAATCAAACTACCACAAGACCCAGCAATTCCACTCTTAGGCATATATCCAAAAGAGGCAAATTCATACAACAAGGGCATCTGCTCCACTATGTTCATAGCAGCATTATTTTTAATAGCCAGAACCTGGAAGCAATCTAGATGCCCCTCAACTGAAGAGTGGATAGAGAAAATGTGGTACATTTACACAATGGAGTATTACTCAGCAGAAAAAAAAACAGTGGAATCTTGAAATTCGCAGGTAAATGGATAGCACTGGAAGAAACCATCCTGAGTGAGGTAACCCAATCACAAAAAGACAAACATGGTATGTACTCAATCATATATGGATTTTAGACATAGATCAGGATAGTGCCAGTCTGCACTTCCACTGACAGAGAGTCTGGGAAACAGGAAAGAACCTAAAAGATATGCATGCTACCCAAGAGAAGAGGATTGAGGCAAGATCCCCTGAACAGATGGGGAACACGGCGAGGGATGGGGGGGACCTGGGAAGAAGAGAGGTGGAGAAGAGGAAGAGAGAGTAGGTCATGGGGAACAGGAAGTTGAGTGGAAGGGGTAGAATAGGGGGAAGAGGGAATCATAGGTTAGAAGACAGATCAGGCACCAGTGTGATCTCTAGTGATCTAAAGGGATGACACCGATTGGCAAGCTAAGCAATAGTGGAGAGAACACCTCGAATGCCCATTCCTGATAATGTACTTGATGTCCATAACCATCCTGGAGCCTTCATCCAGTGACTGATGGAAGCAGAGGCAAACACCCACAGTTAAACACTGAACTGAACCCAAAGAACACAGTGACAGAGAGAGAGGAGCGATGAGCAAATTGGCAAAGAATGGGCTAGCAAAACCAGATCTGAACAGGGGGAGAGCTCTTGGACCCCAGACAGACAGCTGGGAGGCCAGCATGGGACTGATCCAGACCCCCTGAATGTGAGTGTCAGTGAGGAGGCCTGGGCAACCTACAGGGCCCTGAGCAGTGGACCAGTGTTTATCCCTGGAATACAAACGGACATCGTGTGTCCATAACACAAAGAGGGATGCTCTCTAAGCCTGGACTCTTAGGGGAGTGCCTGGACCCTACCCTGAGTGAAATGACAGACTCTAGATATCCCCTATGTGGAAGGAATTGGCAATAGGGTGGGAGGCTGGGGGGGGGGATGGTGGGAGGTGCTGGAGGAGGGGAGGGAGAGGGAACTGCGATTGACATGTAAAACAAGTTATTTAAAATTAAAAGAAAAAAAGGGGAAAAAAAGCCAGACAGCACAAGAGATCTTCACCTCTCATGGTGTTTGAACAGATTGTATTACTGAAATTTTCCTATCATTTGTTAGCAATGATATCTCACTCAAGAATCCAATCGTATCTTGCTCATGTCCATCGAGCATCTCTGACCTTGTCTAAATGTGTGATTTTGTAGTCTTTTTATAACAACTAACAGTTTTCTGTGCTAATTCCTTCTCCACACTACTGCCATGCAAACCATGCAGTGTTTTGTCTCTCCCCCTTAATTATATTTTACCATCTTGTTCTTCTACCTCTCATGCTAAAGCTAATTCACCATTGACTGGACTAACACTTATTCTCTCCACTTTTTACATTGCGTTTTACAGGTTTCATCCTTTTCAATGTAAATTCAACTTTTATGTACATGCTCTTGGAGTTTCATTGCTTTGTTTTCTGTTATTTTGTAACAGGATCCTACCCTCTAGTTAAGGCAGGCTGGGATTTAATGGATAGCTGAGGCTGATCTTGAACTTGCAGTGATCTTTGTAGGGAAAAGGGGCCAGTCAAAGAAACATACCCTGAGCAGAGCCAAAGAAACACACTTTGGCCCTGCAACCAGAACCAAAGAAATGTACCCTGACCCTGAAAGCAGTGCCAAAGGAACACACTTTGTCCCTGGAATCTGAGTCGGTGAAAGAAATGCACCCTGGCCCTAAAATTGGAGCCAAAAGGCTAAAAAGGACCAGAGAAGGAAACACACTTTGACGCTGAAACCAAAGCCAAATCTGACTTTAATCCTGTGCAGAAAAGTAACCAATCCTCTAGAGAGCTCTAACCAATCTGAGCTCAGCATTGAAATTGGACCAATCCCTACCCTGGAAAAACTTCCCCGCCCCCAAGAATCCCTATATAAACCCTGTGTATGTTCAGCTTGGCTGGTCCAGCGGCCTTCCAATAAACCCCTTTGGATGAGCTTTGGGTGAAGATCTCCTTTCGCAGCAGCGACGGAGCAGAGGAGAGCAGAGCAGAGGAAGCAGGGCTCTAACACTTGCCTGGTAAACCTTCCCTTGGCAGAGCAGAGTTGTTACACTCTGCTCCCTGCTCTCTGGTCTCTGTTCTCCAGGAGCAGAGCTGAGCTGTAGCAATTGCACCAGAGAAACCTCCTGCTGAGCAAAACTTCTACACTAGAACATCCCCAGCTGGAAGACCCTATCCTGCTGGAGTGCAGCTGATACACTGGGGAAGCCTTTCCCTGAGGCTGGGCTGTAAGCTGCTAAGCTTACTGCAACCTGTGGTGGTCCTTGGCTCCTGAGCTCCAGGATACCTTTCCACCTGAGCTGTGTAACACTCAGTATTCTGTGACTCCCGAGTGCCAGAATACCCGACCCACTCCTGTTCCATCCTGTCCAGACCCATCCCGAAATGCTTACAATCTTAACTTCCCACTAGCTAGAGTAGGTATGTGATACCAGCACTCCTGGATGACACAGGTGTTTACTAAACCTTTATCTTTATCACTGTTGTCCCACATGACTAGTTTATTGACTCAGGAAATTAAACATTTCAATTTCTTGAAGGAAATGAAAATGAAAGAAATGAAGAAAAGAGAAAAGGAAACCTTGAGAATTTTAGCCTGGGGAGCTCCATCTTCCTATAGGTCTCTGTCCTGTCACAGCATCATAAGTACTGAAGTTACTTAGATTTAGAATTCCAGAATATGTCTCTTATTGCTCTTTGTTCTGTTCCCACCACCCTTCTCCACCTATTTGATTCTACTTCATTAACTCCACAGTGACCAAGTGTTGTTTAGAACCTGCTATGCTGTGTTCAAATGATGGGTGAGCATGACTTGAGCAGGGTTTCCCAAGCATTTCCTGATTTTCTTTTCTTTCTCTGTGATTGTGGCATGGACATCTCTCTCCTTTCAGTTTCTACTCTGTCCTACATACCATCCTAAAACATATGGCCTAAAAGGCATCTCTGCTGATTTGTCTCTCAATTCCTTTTGTCCTTTTTATATTCTATTTCTTAGGGATCTCATCCTTATAAACTTTCTATATTAAACAAGAAAAATATATGAAACAGCTGTTTTACAGTCTCTAACACACAGTTTTGCTTAAAAGTTTAAAGACTTTAAATGCTTAGAAACATTATTCAATATTCAAGGATGTGCTGGCAATGACTGTGGGTACAGAAGCTGAAAATCCTAATAACGACAGCAGTTTGAATTTGAATCTGGAGTTGGGTTGGTGAGACAAGTTACTGTGTTCTGCCTGAACCCAAGGAGAGCAACATTACCTACATCCACATAAGCTAGGACTGCATTAACAAAATAGCAACTCTCCACAGTGTCAGCAGCTAGTTAGCCACATGGAGACCTCTATGCCTCTCCACCTCACCTTCCCCATTCTAATCAGGGTTAGTACTTCATGTCTATCAGTTATGCCTCAAAAGTTTGCTCATATTTTCCTTTGGCTTGAAGTTTATTACTTCCCACAAGACAGTGTTCATGTGTTGAAAACCAAACCCATCTTCCCAAGTCAAAAGTTGTAAGGATCTTCTCATTTTTGATCCCCAGAATACAAGTGTTCAGCAAGTCCTGTGCCTTTGACCTCTTTAGCTGTATTCCCGAGTTTTGATGGCAGTGCCTTGTAGAGTCTCCTAAGCACTGATTCACTAAATTCCTGCAAACACTTCTCCAAAAGCATCCCCTGTGGCACATCACTTTCCTATCACAGCAAAAAACACCTTCTTACTTAAAAGCCACGTATGTGCTTCAATTGCCGAGTAAACAACAAACGGCATCCACTCTAGTTTTATCGGGACGATGTGGTCTGAGTCTCCGTGTGTTTATCATAAGTTATTCTAAAGCCATTTACATGGCTGTGTGTTAGCCAGTATTACTGCCACTTAGCATTCTCTTTAAATAGTGACCCAACTGAAAAGGGAATGAAGATCCAATTATGTACAAGCCTAGTGAGTACACAACACATAGCAGTCATATACAAAATGACACTTAATAAGGTAAAAATTCTCCCATGAAGTGTGTCCTCCCTATGAGCAACCACCTTTCCTGGTCTATTGTGATTCTGTCTTCAACACATCTGAGGTGTGACTGACAGTGTTGGGGTGTCTTGCTAATTTATGACTTCCTTAAACAAAGGGGTCAGTATGAGAGTAGAATAAAAGCAGAGCATTAGAAGCCAGCTCTATCTTTCCCTGAGCACCTGGTAGGAGAACTGCTGATCTTAAAGCTCATTCCCCAGTGTAGTGACTGGAGATGTCTCTTGCTGGGCGTTCTACTTCACAAGTATGCTTTAGTATTTGTGTTGTTAAACCCATAGATAATATTCAAGAAAATATTAATGATTAGGTAAGTGTGCTTTTAACAGTAAATCCAATCATAATGATTTTTTGTTTCTTCTGCAGTACCCAAATCAGGAATTTCATAATTATGTCATTGTAATATTTGTTTATTTAGTGAATGTATGATCAGAAACAAATGGCTAATAGAAGTGAAATGCAGGTTCTTACACTGAACTTTCAACGCTGCTGTTACTCAAACTCCTCTGAAATCAACACTTACCTCGTGAATTGCTGTTTCTCAGGATCACTGGCTTAGTTTCAAATTCCACATAAACCATGGGCAGTCTTAGTCAAGCAAAAGACGACATTATTTGGAATACCTGTGGCAGTGTGTTACTATTTCCAATTTTATTTCGTACAAACAGGATTTCACATGGAAAGTGAAGATGTTTAAAATATCTTAAGATGCACAAGGATGTGGGGGACAAAGGACAGTGCTGCCTCTATTGTGTGTGGATCAAACCTCAACGCTTACTCATCCTTTAACACATAATTGCTGGAGTATTATATGGCATGCACACCGTTAGAATTTTATGTAAAGCTTTGGGACAACGATAGAAATTGAACCACGATTCCATTATTTGTGGAAATTTTAGATCAGCACAATTTCCTATGACACTGATGAAAAGGAATGAAACTACCCCTTTTCCATCAATAAGGCTGTTTCAAAGTTTCCATATCTACTAGAGGACATTATTTTCTTATCTGTGGACTCAAACTGTTTCTACTCAGGAGATGGAAGCTTCACACTTTTGCAAATCTCTTTAAATTCCAGCAGTCACTGCGTAGCTGGCGAATAAAACAACAAATGGCTTTGAGACAGTGCGCCCAATGATAAGCACACACCCAAGTGAGAGTCTCTGTAAATTGCCTCACAAATGCTTAACCAACACTCATGCTACCCATCTACACAGTGATAAATTGCCCCTCCTTTGCATACATCTTGAGCCCATTTCTCATAGGAATAGTTAATGTGATGCAACATCATCTCTCATTCATAGGAGACTGTGCAGGAGTAAGAATGCATTTTTCTTTCTCCCTAGCAAATATTTGTCCTTTCTGACTTTCATGCTAAGTAATGTGTGTAAGGTTAAATGCCCTAAGTTTATTGTTGTGGCCTTTATTATACGCTGCTTTAGGAATTTATAACATTTTTTTTTGCTTCATTGTTCATCTAAGATGGCAGGCCATAATGGGATCAGCAGTAATGGGCAATAACTCCACTGTAAATTCTAAAGATGGGACCTGCACATGGAAGTGAAGGCAAATTACCTCCATTTATATACGATGTTATATCAAGGGAGATGGTCCCTTATCTTGGCCATTCATTCCCCCTCTACACACACACACACACACACACACACACACACACACACACACACACACACACACACACGGTTTTCACCTCTCAAAAGTCTTACTGTCCTCCAGATCTAGGTAAGGTCCACATCTCTGGGGTGATATGAGCACTACATATAGCATGACAGGCCTGGCTTTTTATCTCACCATGCTGAGCCAGCTGCTTGTTTCTGGCAAGTGGCAGAATTCAAAGGTCTCAATGTCCTCAAACGTCCCAACTAGCTTAGACATGACTCTAAATGACTGAGAATTCAAGAGATACATTGTGGAAAATGCCAAGTCACTTGTATGTTCTTTATAACATATTTTTCACATAAATTCCATGTGAGATATGATTAGCTTCAGGGGACTTAGCCCACCATTATCTGTATATTTTCTTAGTCTTTCTTACATTTATCAATCCTTTTATACTTCTTCTCTTCCCTCATCTGTTTTCTTCTAAATCCTTTTATTCTTCATGTCCCTTTTGGTCTTAAAACTACACACTTACTTGGGTAATCCTTTGTGTCATTCTAATGTTGCTGACAGATTCTTTAAAGGTTATGCTTTAGGTGTGCTGCTTAAGAAAGCTGTGAACTGTCCTGCTGACCCCTCATCATTTAGAACATACTCCTTTTCTTTTATGAGACCTGATGACTCCATTTAGTGCCAGTAGGCATGGCTACAGGACCACGTTCTGGAGTATGTGTTGTTTTGAGAAATAATTTCCTGTATTTGTATGTGGACTATATTTCTTAAAAGAAACATTTTAAAGACAGGCTGTCAATGTGCTATTGAAGCAATAAAAATTGAGTGAGAATTTGAATAGCTATCTGACATACTTGATCAATGTATGAAATTAAATCTTTTTATACAGCCCATAATTCTTCCTTTCCCATAGTAGATTGGTTTTTAAAAGCCCATATATTATTAATGATTGTTCAATTCACCACCACGTGGTCCACAGAGTATGAAAATATCAGGAGAAAATATAATGTAGGTCACATAGTATCAATATTCAATCATTATCAATATAATTCCATAGTTATTCATACCCTATTTTTAGAATACTACTATAGATAATATAAGAAAAAAGAAAATTCATTATTGAAATGGGCCAAAGCTATTCATAGGGGTAAAATGAAGAGACCAGTCAATGATTCAGAAAAGAAACAAAAGTCTTATTTAGTATGGCAATAGCTATTTCCATGAAAGAGAAAGCTAGAGAAACTAAAAGTGAGCAGATGCAAGCTAATTGCAAGGGAAAAATCTTAATAATACATCACAACTCATATGTCCTATGTTATGTTAGCTTCATGTGATCTTTTGACAAAGGCACATGTGAAAACAGTTAAAGTCATTATTGCAGATATCTAAATGAATGTGTGTCTGGGTCTAGAGAACATGTATAAGTCTACATATAAATCACAGAGTAAATTGTAGAGGTGGCAATTTAAGAGGACCTAAATTAAACACAACTGGTGAGATTTTGAGGCAGAACACAAGTCAATACTGAAATCTGAACTCCGTAGTTTGTCTTTCTGCCTCCTTCAAGCTGCGTAATAACTGCCAAGCCTGCAAAGAAATTATAAAAATAAACAGTTCTGATATAGGTCGAGCTTCTAAAATAAATTATCAAATAATTGAAAATGTGTCTGGTTTCAATTTTTTTAAGAGTAAAATTATGGTGCATGCCATATTTCAGTAGGAGTGACAAGAGTTCTTCAATCAACAGGAACTAAATAAAATAAGTCTTAATGGCAAAGCTGTATCCTTGAGCCAATATATGGGTTAAATGCTAGTCTATTCCTTACTTCTGGAAATATTTTACAAATCAAGAAGGAGCCAGCAAAAATTGAGTCCTATGTGGGTTGATCATGTAGGATGTCAAAAACAAGAGTAATATTAATGAGGACAGATTATTGCTAATTTGTAAATTACTAATATCTTTAATTAAATACATCTTATACTTCAGAAATTATCAAACAGAAAATAAAAATCAATTTCACAGGAATTTGTCAAGTTATTTAAGAACTATTTATAAGGTGTTTTCATAAAATGAACTTTCTCTTACAGTGTGAATTGGTTGAAGTGAAGTGTGATATAATTTCATATAATATTATATATATACATATATATTAGAATACATTCTTTAGCTTTGCAGAATAAAAATGTTCTGGAAACTGGCATATTGAATCTAATGTCTACATATCCATTGTTCTGTAAAGTAATAATACTGCTTAAACTCTGTTCCAGGAACTTTTGAAGAGCTTGTGTACAGTAATTTAATACTTCCAACAATCAGCACTTGAAGAGGTTAAGTAAACTTCCCAAGTTAACACAACAAGTGACAATGATTGATGGTAGAGTTTAATCCCAGACATTTTAGAAGCAGCTAGAAAATGTCACATTTGGAAAACATCCCAATAGTTTGCCAAAATGAATTTGAGATTAGTGATAGATATCCGAGACAGTATAAGACAATAATCTTGCAAAGCCATATTTTAAACACATGGAATGACTGTTAATGTTCATGTGTATGCACATATACACATACACATAAAAACATACAAATCCAGGTGTACACCCTTGCAGTATGCTCACAGAGACACTAAATAACCTGGCTAGAATTTTTTTTAATTTGTAGATTTCACCATTGTTGTGATTCTCCTACTAACAAGTTCCAAAAAGTTAATTCTAGAAAGAGTTAAATTATTATTTGCTGCATATGAACTTAATTATGCATAGATATGATGTATATACATATCATAATTATATCTAAGGCTTTTCAAGAACATTTAATTTTGGTCTCTTGCTGCAGCAAGTGAATGGGAGCAGAAACACCAGCTCTGTCTGAGACTCCACAGACAGCAAGAAAAAGACAAGCTGAGCATATGGGGCATCACCAGCTGGCTGAGACCAGACTGAAAAGAAAAGAGCACAGCACTCTGTAGACCACGGATTACTGAGCAACCAGAGTGGAGTGAAGTTTCCTATGAGCCTAGACTGGAGGATTTCGTTTCCTGACATCCCAAGGCCCTCTCCTGGTGTGGAAGAAGAGCAGTAAGTAACAAACTCTAGTCACCAGCTATTTCACAAATGTGCCACTGGACCATGTGTCTTTAAATGGGTGTTCCCCACTAACCAGACCTCCACCAGCTTGTCCTGAGATATTATAGAAATTATATTTATGATTAATGAAAACAAAACACACCTTGTTTTTAAATAAAACACACCCTGCAGAGAAAAAAAAACAACTTGAATTTCACTGACATGTTTTCTTATCTCCATGTCTATGCCCAGAATAAATTAGGTAGGTCATAGCAAGAGTCTGCATTATTGAATCCCAATAGTGACATAAAATGCTTAAGTAGAGTCTTATGAGATTTATAATTTCTGTACCATAAAGCATTGTGATTTCATTTCCATGAACACATCACTTAAAGGCACTAAGACTCTCATAACAAAAGCTGTTGCTTTCAGCATAAACAGATACAAAGCCTGAGTGATCTGAAGTGTATGATCTTATTTGTGGATGTCAGGGTATTCTGGAAAATGTCAGTAGGCATACATTATTTTTCAAGAGCCCTTGCTCGATATCACCATTTTTTATTGTTGCAGTTTTTGAACATTCATAATGAGAGCAATTCCAGATAAATAATATACCTGCTTTCTGCTAAGAGATCACAACAAAGTTTATTGTTTCACACCTTGGTCAGCAAAGAAGTTGTAGAGAATGGGAAATGTCAAAACAAATACATTTTTAAAGACATCAAATGGGCTTCTATTATTACTCCTAAATTTGTAATGCTCAATTTTACTTCAGTTCTTTCTCAACCTTCCGGTGATTATACCAAGACCTCATGTCTAAATCAATGTTAAAAGGCATTTGTTTGCCCACAAAATACCCCAAAATTACACAGTTAAAATAAATGAAATATTTGTGCAAATACAGAATGTTGAATTAGGACAAAATATCCTAATTCCCTATTATCACTTATAGAAACAACCTAGTGTTTAATTCTGAATCTCCCTCATTTCTGATAGTGATGTGTTATTAAACAAAAACAAAGTATCACCCAGACTTTCAAGAATTCAAAACACATAAATGTAAGAGGTAAGGACTGGAATATACCTCTGAGGAAGGTTGTGAGGTTAATATTCTCAAGGGCCTGAGTTCAACTGTGAGCATCAAAACAGTAACATACAAGGAACACATTTCATCATTTCAAATCTCACTAAGAAAATATGCTGTGTGATAAAGAGAGTTTGTATTGGAGCAGACTACATGCTGTAATCCAAACCCCATATAATTTAAACACCTACATATTAGTATATCTAGGACCAGTAGGACACACTGTCACAGACATGTTCTCCTAGAGACTGGCTGCTCAGTTGAGTTCTTTAAAAAGAATTGAGGTATAGGAAAAACAATTTAAAAGACAAGAATAAAGCGATAAGAAAAGTGTCTCAAAAATAGTTGCCCTAAATTATTAATTGAATGTGGCTTGAGGTCTTATGGGTATCTGCAACTACGATCAAATGATTTAAGATTCCTTTATTCAGAGATTCAATTACTGAACACTTCTCTCAACATTGTCCAACATTCATTCAAATAGAACATACTTAAAATGTCTGCTTATACTGGAAGAAAATATAGTTGATAATTGGTCATCTGTGTTTATAAAGTGGCATACCTAAAAATTCCTAAACTCTTCTTGATGCTATTCTAAGAATAATTACTATTTTATTAGAACCCTTTGGGATTCTTAGAAATCCCAAAATGGGGTTTTTTGAAATGGGCTTTATTGACAGAAACCCATCAATCACTTTTTTCCAAATCTTTTCCACTAAATTTCTCTTACACTTTCAGGGTTGAATTCAGAAGAAAATGCTCCAAAATAATGGAGAACAGAAATGCTCAGTGGAGTAAGTGCCTGAAATAAATAAAAACACTGAAGGATCTCAATAATGCATTATCCAGTAGGAGGAAACAGAGCTACTCAAGTGGATACACAATTTATAAAATTTAAAAACCTAGGCACTATTTATTAACCACATTGATACTTTAAGTGCAATAAAATTTGCAGTGCAAACATGACTTTTGAGCCCTGAGACACATGGGAAGCATGCAGCAGTGACAGAATCTGAAGGTGTTCCCGGCTTATTAACGTTGCTTGCTTGATGCTTATTTTCTGGTTTTGACACTGGTGAGGAAACCCAGAGCCATGGCGATTGTTTTTGTTCTCCAAGTGAGTAGCAGGCATACAAAACATGTTTGCTGCATTTTTTAAACATGTTTTTAGAACTCTGATCATGTGTCTAACTTGAAGCATATCTCTGAGGAGCCTATACAGAGACCCAAAAGCACAGCACATGAAATATAACTCACAATGAGTCTAGGAGGGAAAAATCAAATGGGATTTGATTAACAGCCCTGAGGAGTGAGTTCTCAGTAAACTGACAACCTTGCTATGAAGGGGAAAGAAAATCTGATTTCACCTGCAAATCCAGGGGCTAGCCTGGCCTTCCTTCCTTCCCATGCAGCGTCAACTGGTCTCAAACTTGTGCCCCAACAGAATTACTTTTCCCAGGTTTCACCTGGGTCATTCTACAAGCCAATGTTTAAAACAATAAATGCCCACATGTTCTTTTCTTCCAGGGATCTGAGATCCATTTTCCTCCAGAATTTTCTGGTTTCTATTAGATATAAATGTACTATGTTCACATTACTGTTTAAAAACGCCAGACTGACAGCTGGGAAACTAGCATAAGACTGAACCAGGCCCCCTGAGCGTAGGTGTCAGTTAGGAGACCTGGGCAGTCTATGGGACCTCTGGTAATGGATCAGTATTTATCCCTAGTGTAAAAATAGACTTTGGGAGGGCCTAGGCCCTGCCCCAAAGGATTCCACAGACTTTTATAATCCACCATGGAAGGCCTCACCCTCCCTGGGGAGAAGAAGGGTAATGGGATTGGGCGTTGAAGGGGGCATGGGAAGATGGGAGCGAGAAGGAACTGGGATTGATATGTAAAATAAGATTGTAATTTAAAGAAAAAAATCTAGAGAAAAAAATTAAAAATAAAAATCGCCTCCATGACTGGACAGATAGCTCAGAGGAAGAGCATTTGCCTAGCATGCCTAAGGCCCTGTGCAGAATTAGAAATAAATAAATAAATAAACAACATTCTAAAATTGTCCAATATTATAAAATATTTTAAAAGATGATTTGGTAAATCTAAACATTTACATTAAAAAATGTATTCAGCACCAGTGTGACCACTAGTGATCTAAAGGGATGACACCAATTGGCAAGCTAAGCAATAGTGGAGAGACCACATCGAATGCCCATTCCTGATAATGAACTTGATGTCTATAACCATCCGGGAACCTTCATCCAGTGATTGATGGAAGCAAAGGCAAACACTCATAGTTAAACACTGAACTGAACCCAAGGAACCCAGTGACAGAGAGAGAGGAAGGATGAGCAAATTGGCAAAGAATGGGCTGGCAAAACCAGCAGAGACAGCTGATCTGAACAGGGGAGAGCTCTTGGACCCTAGACCGACAGCTGGGAGACAAGCATGGGACTGATCCAGAACCCCCGAATGTGAGTGTCAGTGAGGAGGCCTGGGCTACCTATGGGGTCCTGAGCAGTGGATCAGTGTTTATCCCTCGAATACTAACAGGCATCGTGTGTCCATACCACAAAGAGGGATGCTCTCTCAGTCTGGACTCTTAAGGGAGTGCCTGGACCCTACCCTGAGTGAAATGACAGACTCTAGATATGCCCCATATGGAAGGAATTGGCAATAGGGTGGGAGGCTGGGGGGAGATGATGGAGGGGTGCAGGAGGAGGGGAGCGAGAGGGAACTGGGATTGACATGTAAAACAAGCTATTTAAAAATGTATTCAGCATTTTGAAACAAAATTATAAGGAAATAAGCATGACTTATTTATATTTTATAGACTAAGATGGTGAATTTGATTCAAAGCTAATATTTTATCAGGACATGAAGAACCATACCAAGAGTCCATCACCTAAAGAGGCTGAGGCACGAGGGTTGAGTAGTAGCAATGTTGCATAATGAGTTTCAGGCCAGTCTGAGTTACAAATTGAGACTCTCTCTCAAAAAAAATTAATTTATAAAACTTCTAAAATCAAAGGTTAAAAACTGAAAACTACAATGTAATATTGCTTACACATATGATGTAAAAGTCAGAGAATAGGGAATACTCAATCACAGTTAAGTGAAGACTCTTGAAAGTTTCATTTCTACATTCAAGCAAACTGGCAGGGAGTAGTAGACATTTCTAAATATACAATTTTCTTGATTCCAATGGGGCTTTGCACCAAATAAGTTGTTAACAGCTCACTGTGGGTCTGATGTAATTAAATATTGGTGCATTTGAAATATCAACATTATAAATAATACTTCAAAATGCCATACCAAAGTAATTTCTTTGGTACTCCTCATTTTCATTGTAAACTTAAGTTTCTAGGTTCTGGAGTCTAGGTCATTCAGTAAGTAGATTTGACTGCTAAAGAAAGAGAACTCTATCTCTTCTCTTGTACCTGAGTTGGCAAAGTCAGATGAGACCAATGTTTGTTTTATGAACTGTGGTCAATGACTTCTACAGAAATTTAAACAGTAGCCACTGTGAGTGGCTCTTACAGTATAAACTGAGAGATATTTTTGAAAGATGCTGGAAATGGAAAAGCTTAAGAAAGAATTTACATACAGGAAAGGAAGGAAGTCTAAATGCAGCTAACACCAATTAAAAAAGCCAACATGATACTTGTGTGTATACTTTCTGGTAAGCAAATATGGGGCCATTTGTAGGGAAGGAAAGTGCCTTACCAATGTGCTACATCCTGAGCTTTAGTTGTCTAGAGTAAAGGTACTGCAGTATAAGCAGAGCTGACTTTGAACCTCCAGCCTTTCTGGCTCAGCCTCATGATGTACCAGTATGCCATACTTAATATTTAACACAAAGCAAAATACTTTTCAGCAGGATTATTCTATACATCTGAGGTTGTCATAAAAGATAGTTTAAATGCATATAAGCAAATACACACGCAAATGAATGACACTGGTGATCTACTTTGCCTTATTATCTTTTTTGTGGAATGAGTTCCATTCCATTAGAGTGCCAGCTTATTTTCTGGTCTCAGGCCATGAATGTTGGTAAGCTTTGCCAGAGATACTTTAAATGGTGTTCCTACACAGGCATATGGGAGAGGAAAATGGCTACATCTGGATTTTTGCAAATATTCAGCGATGTATTTTCCTGTTGAAGTAGGGACTATCAAATCAGAAGTTCTACAGAGAGTGAAGCCACGTCTTATCCCCTTCTCAGATGCAGATGCCATGATGTCCCTCATTGCTTCATCAAGCTTTACCAATGTCTGCTAGGCACTTGTAAACCCCCGTAGTCATTCTCTTGTACTGTTCTCCAACTCTTATTTCCCAATCCTTCTTACTTTTCACCATCTCTTACTTATGGGTGAGTATGCTTCTATGTAGAAGTTTTCCTGTAAGGTCTCTACATTTTACAACTGACGATGAGGGGGTTGGGGGGAGGGCACGGGAGGAGGGGAGGGAAAGGGAGAGGGACCTGGAACTGACTTGTGAAGCAACCTTGCTTCTTATCTAAATTTAAACTGAAAAATAAATTAAAAAAAAAAGAGCAATGACATTGAAGCTAACATGGACACAGTTAAAATAGCATTTTTTAAACTAGTTTTCTTTGCTCCTTGTTCATGTTTGTTGTTGTTGTTGCTTTTTTTTTTTTTTTCTTCTCCCTGCCAAGTGTGATCCTCCCACTGGTGGTTATATTAACCATTTTGTATGATGACACTCTCCCTTCTGTTTGGACATTGGTATACCACTTTCTTTACATCTCTGCCTGTTTAGTGGTTATCTTTTTTTTTTTTTCGAGACAGGGTTTCTCTGTATTGTTTTGGATGCTCTGCGGGAACTCACTCTGTAGACCAGGCTGGCCTCGAACTCACAGAGATCCGCCTGTCTCTGCCTCCCGAGTGCTGGGATTAAAGGCGTGTGCCACCAATGCCCATCTTTAGTGGTTATCATAATGCTTGCAAAAATTACAATGAATTCAAATCCTTTCTTTCAGTTTTCTTTCTTACTCTTATGAGAGAAAACAACCAGATGTTATTCATGGTTGTTCCTTTTCCCCCAGGACTCTGAGAAAACATCAACAAATTAAGCTCGGCTCTGGTACAATATTTCTTCTTGAAGAAACTCCTTAGTTAAGGAAAAAGAATGGTGACTCTTCCCTTCTCTTTGCTAGAAAAAAGCAGATAGAACTCAGAAAGAGAAGTCCATAAAAATGACCAGAGTAGTTTTCCCCTCTGAGCCTCCAGCAAGCAGACAATTGTGATTCCCTTTTCATATGAAATCTGATCAGAGACCTCTGCTCTAGCAGATTGTGGTTCTCAGTATTTGCCTGTGTCTCTCTCCATTTGTGGAATAACTATTTAACTGCCACTTCAGCTATTTAACATTTGAAGAGAAGTTTTGACTTCACAGTCTGTTCAGATCAGTCCTTATTGTATTGATGGAGCTGAACTTGCAAAGCTTCTTACATGCCAGACTGGAGCCCAGAAGACTTGCTGTTTTATATGGGTCAGTCTTTTTCTGAAAACATTCTTCACAATGTATCACCAACTTCACATGTTTATTGTAAAAGTCAAGTACAGTGAAATGTAGAAGTCTATTCAAAAGCAACTCAAAGATTTTTGACCTATGATGCTATAGCTCTTGAGTATTCCTTAATCTGTGGGTACTTATTTTGGAGAAAAAAAAATCATTGTTCCAAGAGGCATTATTTTCAGTGTCAAAGGGTATTCATAGTAGGAATAAAATATAATAAGCTACTATTCTTAGCTAGTAGTAATAGTTCCCATCTAAAATGTCCTAAGTATTCCTATTCTGAACATTCATAGAATTTTTAGTGTGTCAGTGAGGAGGCCTAGGTAATCTATTGAGCCTTGGGCAGCAGGTCAGTACCCATCCCAAGTATACACACGGACTTTGGACTCCCATAGAACAATGTGAGGTGCACTCTCACCCTGAACTCTTGGGGAAGGGTCTAGGCCCTGCCCTATATGAAATGACAGACTATGGACCCCCCCATGGAGGGCCTCACCCTCCCTGGGGGAATGAGGGGATAACGGGGGGGATAAATTTAAACTGGAAAAAAAAGTTCATTTTAAACTTATACAAACAAACCATAAAAGAAATTTTAGGCCCAGTAGCAAACATTGTTCAACCTATCAACTGAACTCCCAGTCTTTTGTTACCCACACATTCTCCTCCCTTCTGAATTGCAGACTCCTCTTACTCATCAGGCAGGATTAGCTTCAAGGTTTCACTTCCCTTCTGAAATCTTTGTTGGCCTCTGATCCAGGTCCACTGTCACAGTTGCTTCACAGCACCATAGAAAACTTCTACCTTAACCGTGTATGTCAGGCGTCATGATGTTATCCTTCATCTTGGTCTTTTCAGTAAGATTGCATAATGAAGTTAAGGACTCTATATTTCTTGATTGCCAGCACAGGAAATAGTCTAGATTAGCTCATCAGAAAATATTCAAGACTCTTTAGTCAGTGAATAAGAAAATGACAAATCAGGTTTACATTGTCTTAAGAATCAAAATAAAATATGATTCAACTCTAACACACGTCAGATATTCAACATTTGTGGCACAAACTGAACACCTTGCCTTCCCCACCAGAAGGAAACCTGAAATCACAGGCTGTGAAGGCTGCCGGGTGCTGTGTTCTCAGCATGAGCCAACACCTCGGAGCTAATGGCCTCCTGCCTGTTGGAGCATCAGAGTCTCCAGGTGTCACTAAGAGACTCATCATGAGGAACATTTGCCAAAGTTTACTAATGGCAGAAGGCAGAAGAGGAGAGGAACACCAGTCCTTTGCATCCAAATATGTAGGAACATTTTTCCACGAGGAAAACAAGAGCATCAAGTATGTGCAGGAAAAAAAGCTTATACTCACAAACTAAATTCTATCAAATTCTCTTTAAATAGAATTTCTTAGAGAGACACTGTCAATGAGAAAATACAGATACAAAGGAAAAGAAGAAATGTATTATAAAATTTAAAAGAGTGAATTCATTTATAAAACATTGATGGGCCCTCAATTTATTAACCTTTACATATTCATGAAAGTAAGACCAAAAACATGCCATTCAATCTACAATTTAAGGAGAAAAGTAGAAATCTCGTAGAAATGAAAGATAACATATTTTTAAATAATGAGATTTGATAGATACATTCAAATTTATATATAAAGATATCTATAACTGTCATAAAATAAAATTTCTAGTAATGCTTGATTTGATATGTAAGATAAAATATACTTGTTAAATACTGAAATACTTGAGCTTGTGTAGTTGGCTGTTAAGAAGATGGAAAACAAATTGAAATCACCTTGACATGTGGAATTTGCAATGATGACAAGAAACATTCCAGACCTTCCTGGCCTTCAGGATGTAGATGATACAGCAATGTTCATTGACTTTGATATCTTAGCCAAGCTATTTAAATTTTCAGAGCATTGAGTCTAGTACATGAAATAATTTATGATTTTTTATTCATGTTCAAGCAGTGAAATTAAATGACTATCTCTCAGAAAGGTGTTGAAGCCAAGATGGCTGTAACATCCCAATTATGATAGGCCACACTCAGTTGTCTTGGGCTTCATCTCCAAGTGAAGGAATCTAGTCTTGCCCTCACTTCTTTAGTTTCGTGGGTGTTTCTCTTTGTCTTCAACACTTTTCTTTCATCTCCTTTTCTAAGTGGCCACAGATGAAATACGATTATCAGTTCAATATATATAGAAACAAACCACCCCAGTTGCACTGAAGGAGAATAAATAGGGACATTTCTGATGACACGACAAGGGGAAGAACTTCATCACCCTGGCTGAAATTTTTTCCAGGAAAGAGACAAGAATTCCAGCATAACCATAAGTGCTCAAGGCCCTTTTCTCTGGCCAACTGTAAACCTTTGATTTTCTACAAATCTGACCAGAAGCCCCATTTCCAGACAGTTCATGTATTAAATGCATATGCAACCACGGTGACTCCTAATTTTACCTTATCAGATTTTGATTCCAAACAAGAAGCGCTACAGTCTCACTTAACAAAATGAGACAAAGCTTTTAAGCAGTCATTTGAGAGCCACCAAAATGATCTACGTGCTAATGCTTAGGGTCATTAACTGAAACGCTTCCTTGGGATTCTGTATCAATTTCATATATGTTGTATATATTCTGGTTTGCCCTTGAATTTCTGTTCTCTAAAGCTCAGAGAAGCACATACCCATACTTGGGAATGCTTTTTTTCCCTAAGTGCTACTCCTTACCTATAACCTTTGCACCTAAGTCTTTTTAAAAATATTTTTAGTAAAATCTCCAACTCTCTGTCATACTGGCTAGTCTGAAGTTTTTCTTCTACTCCAAAGCCACAAATCCCAGTTTGACCTGAATCAAGATCCTTAAAATTTAAAAATTAAAAACCCACCACCAACTAAAACAAAAATTGACTTTACTTGCTAAATACACAATTTAGCATCTGGATTAACAAATTGTCTATTTTCAAAGTAATTAACTGAATGAGTGAGAGGGTGAACTTCTGTGATTTTTGAAGTCATACATCAATCATTTAGTATAATCTGAACTATAAGCACTAGCCTATTATTCATAAATCCCTGAAGATTTAGATTTTCATGTATCTTATCTCTTTGGTTAATATCTTAATAAATGAAAATAGATCATTTTAATCAACTTTTTGCTTGATTTTCATTAAACTAATTTGCTTTTTAAGGCATATGTTCTCATTATAGTTTTGTAAAATATGGTGAAAAAGTTCTAACTTATGCTTTTCTAAATCTTATAAACTTTGATCATCACTACTTTCAACCCTTTGAATTTTCATACAAAGAATTCATTTGCATGAATTAAATGAAAAATGCAAGAGTTGAGACCAATTTGTTTTCAAAGTCTGAAGATTTCAAAGGAATCCAAGAGCTTGTCCTTCAGCTATGTGATTAAGAATTCAAAGGTTCTTTGAATTAAAGAAGTACAATTCCAAGACATATTTTGCTCTTATAAATATCATTAGAAAACAAAATTCCAAAGGAAAGTAATGCTCTGCCCAGTTTTTGATTCAAAAGTTCTAAAGAACAAAAACCAAATTAACAATTTACATTTTTCAATACTGTCACCCTCATATGTCAGCATGTAGGAAACTGTAGTTAGTGTTAGTTAGAATGCTGTGAGTACTAGCAGTCTGTGGGAGGTCATTAATTTAATTTAAAATGCAGTACTTCTGCTGTTCACAATTTTCTGTATTTAAGATCCAAGTAATTTAGTATATTATTCATCAATTTAGTGAATTTGTAAACCCATGTGTAACTTTAAAAAAAAAAAAACTTAAGTCCAAATCAAAGATCTCAACATAAATCCAGCCACCCTTAACCTGTGAGAAGGGGAAGTGGGAGGCACCCTTGAATGAATTGGTACAGGAAACCGCTTCCTGAACATAACTCCAGTAGCACAGACACTAAGAATGACAATTACTAAATGGGACCTCCTGAAACTGAGAAGTTTCTGTAAAGCAAAGGGCACAGTCAGAAAGACAAAAAGGCAACCCACAGATTGGGAAAAGATATTCACTAAACCCACATTTGACAGATGGCTGATCTCCAAAATTTACAAAGAATCCAAGGATCCAATCAAAAAATGGGGTACAGAACTAAATAGAGAATTCTCAATAGAGGAGACTAAAATGGCTGCGAGATACTTAAGAAAATGCTCAACATCCCTAGCCACCAGGGAAATGCAAATCAACTCTGAGATACCATCTCACTCCTGTCAGAATGACTAAAATCAAAAACTCCAAGGACAGTTTATGCTGGAGATGATGTAGAGACTTGTACAGCCACTTCGGAAATCAGTATGGAGGTTCCTCAGGAAACTGGGAATCAGTCTACCACAAGACCCGGCAATTCCACTCTTAGGCATATACCCAAAAGATGCACATTCATACAACAAGGATGTCTATTCCACTATGTTCATAGCAGCATTATTTTTAATAGCCAGAACCTGGAAGCAACCTAGATGCCCCTTAACTGAAGAGTGGATAGAGAAAATGTGGTACATTTACACAATGGAGTACATTCAGCAAAAAAAAAACAAAAAAAAAAACAAAACAAAAAAAAAACAAAACAAAAAAAAAACAATGGAATCTTGAAATTTGCAGGCAAATGGATGGCACTAGAAGAAACCATCCTGAGTGAGGTAACCCAGTCACAAAAAGAGAAATATGGTATGTACTCACTCATTTATGGATTTTAGACATGAATCAGGGGAGTGCCAGAATACAATCCCACTACCAGAGAATCTAGGAAACAGAACCTTCATCCAGCGATTGATGAAAGCAGAGGCAGATACCCACAGACAAACACTGAACTGAACTCCTGGAATCCAGTGCCAGAAAGAGAGAACTGATAGGTAAAGGAGTTAAGAGTGGGCTGGTTTAACCCACAGAAACAGCTGACCTCAACAAGGGGGGAGCTCTTGGACTCCAGTTTGATGACTGTGTGGAAAGTATGGGACTGACCCAGACACCCTGAATGTGGATGTCAGCGAGGAGGTCTAGGTAATCTATGGGGCCTTGGGTAGTATTTATCCTTGGTGTACAAATAGACTTTGAGTGCCCATGCCACAATATGGGATACTCTCTCAGCCAGGATTCTTGGGAGAGGGCCTAGGCCCTGCCCTGGATGAAATTACAGTTACTGGAGATCCACCATGGAGGGCCTCACCCCCTTTGAGGATCTGAGTGGAGATTGGGTGAGGGACTGGGGACTGGGTATGGAGGGCAGGGGAGAAGGGGAGGGAGAGGGAGCTGGGACTGACATGTAAAACAAGATTGTTTCTAACCTAAATAAATAAAAAATAATAAAACACAAAAAAGCAATGCAAAGCAACATTTCTGTTTTTTTTAATTTTTGCTTTGTTTTTTGTTTGTTTGTTTTTTCTAGACAGGGTTTCTCTGCATTGTTTTGGAGACTGTCCTGGAATTCGCTCTGTAGACCAGCATGGCCTCGAACTCACAACTCACAGAGATACACCTGCCTGCTGGGATTAAAGGCATGAGCCACAAACGCCCAGTCCCAAAGCAACATTTCTTAATGGTTGTTGTATTTCAACCAGATCTATCCATTTGAGACAGTTTGGATACTTACCTCTTCTGTTATTAAAACATTCCGCTGCCAAGATAGATGGCAATACCTTGCTTTCACACAACTCTGAGTGAAGTCCAGGAATAGGTGTGCATCACTGGTCAAAGTGCTGAGATTAATGAACTGGGTGCTCAGCCATCAAAGGACCACCTCTATAACCCACCACCACCATGGCTCCGGAAACACTATAGATGACTAGGAGGGAAGAGGGAGCTTAAGGTTGGAGAGGGATGCTGTAAATTGCTATCCCGTGCATACAGCACACTATTGGAATCATGAGCTCACAACAGGTGTGGTTACCTGCATAATACCTATACCAACAAAATTGCTGGTGTAAATGAGATAGATTATCCTTAGTCCCCACCCTTTACTGAGGAGATATTGGAAATGGACAGTTGTAAAGAGAGGAAGAACCATCTTTTTCCAGGTTGTGATCACTGGTAGGTTTCTCATTCCCCAGTGGATATCCCTATGCCCATGTACATGTGAGCAACTTTAGGCTATAAAAAATGATGTGAAATTGGGAGGGGGATATGTTGGGGAGAACGTGGCATGTATTTGAGTAGGAAATAGAAGATAGATGTGATCACCTCTCATTGTATACATGTGTGACATTTTCAAAAATAAAGAAGAAAGATTGTTTCAATGTGATATGATACATAAAGTAAACATGTAGTTAATTTTAATAATTCATGAAATTTAGTACAGGTTCCCACTATAAATATCACTACATATCATTTTAGTTCTGCCCTGGGAAAAGGACTACCACTATGCTGATTGCCCTAGAAAGAACAGAATTAGTGAATTACTAAAATTAAAATAAAGGCTTATTAAATCTACACTATGCTAGAATATTTGTTTAAAACAGCTGCATATCCCTGTCAAATGAGTGAACCCAATATGCTGTGACTGTTAAGTTGATTTAAGGTAACAGAATGTGGAAGCTGTCACACCTGCAAATGAACTCGTAACCATATGTTTTGATGGGTTTGTGTGCTACTCTGTAGTAAAACCCCTCTGATCCCACCTGGTATGCTGTATTTTCTGAACCAAAATGGATTGCAATATGTGAGGTCTGCATTATTCAAATAGCAACAAGACTGCAAATAGACTTTGGGCATCTTAAATTCTTGGACCACCTTAAATTCTTGAATCCATACATAAGTGACAAAGAGAGACATCCGAGGTAACTGTTATTTTATCTGAAATTGCCTAAGTACTTATAATTTATGCCAAGTAAACCTGAGTCAGCACTCACTCTTGACAACCTCCAAATATCAGACATGATTACTAAGACAATGTGCTGGAAGCCACCAATTAGTTTGACAGAAAGATATTGTCTTCATTCAAGTCTCTTATGAAGGGAAGTTGTTCTGTACATTCGAAACTTTTATGGGTCTGTACTTAAGCCAACAGTAACCATTATTTGAGGATAAGAAATGCAAAGAGGTCAAGTGATGATGAACCATACATTGGACTTAGGGTATAAATTTCTTTTCTCTTCTTTTTCTGTTTTTTATTTGTTAATTTATTTTTTACATCCCAATCCCAGTTATCCCTCCCTCCTCTCCTCCCTCTCCCCCCACCCCACACTCCTTGGAGAGGGTAAAGCCTCCCCTAGGAAGTCTACTAAGTCTGTTCCATTGCTGTGGCAGGACCAAGTCCCAGTATGAATTTCAAACCTGCTGCCAGTTTCAAGCATCCAAGCGGGAATATAGACAGCATAGTCACAAAGTCATTATGACCACAAACTTCATAATTATGTGATTTTGAAGCTTTGTTCACCAAGCAGGACCAATATGTTGACATTAATCTGCTCATAATAATAGATAGTAATAAATATGTTTCAAAATAAAAATAGTGAATTGTTAGAAATAATTATATGATATAGATAAAGGATGCTACAGTTCCTGATAAATAAAACTAACGGTTTAAAATCAATGTATTTAAATGTATTAATGTATTTAAGCATCTTTCTTACAGTGCTAAGGATGGAACACCAGGTTGCACATGCACTAGGCAGCAGATCTTCCACTGAGTTAAATTCCAGCCGTCACTGAGACATTTAAGAGTAAAATGAAACTTCTTCCTGCTGGGTGAGCCTGGGATCCTCAGTGACCACATGGAAGAGATCTACAATAGCAACACTGTTATTTATGTCTGCATTGTGGTGACAGCATAATTTGCAATTATATAGAATCTCTTGAACATAATCAAATCTATGTGACAGTTATCAATTATAAGCCAAAAATCTCTTTGTGGTTCTCAGATGATTGAAGAGTGTCTATCGGAGACAGACAGAATGAGGGAAGGGGCCAAGAGTGAAAGTCTTGAAAAGCTAATACAAGGAAACAATCCCTGATTAGTTTTAAAGGATCAGGA
The DNA here is from genome assembly GCF_017639785.1 of Mesocricetus auratus. Lineage (NCBI taxonomy): Eukaryota > Metazoa > Chordata > Mammalia > Rodentia > Cricetidae > Mesocricetus > Mesocricetus auratus. The sequence continues at coordinate 74,405,036 of NW_024429193.1, read as the reverse complement.
CTTAACAGTTACATAAATTATGAAAATAAAATATCTGAACTTAATTGTCAGGAAGAAATACTGGATGCACTCACAACAAATAAAGTGTGCCATAGACTTTGTATGCTATAAGAGTATGTAAGATATCAACGTAAACAAATGTGATCTTCATTTGGCTAAATAACTTCAGAAAAGTACAGTTCTAATAGCATTACCTGGCAACCGCTTGTCTTTCTAAATATGTCATGGTCTAATAAAATCAGCCTATGGTTAGAAATTAAATGTGACAGAGACTTACATCTGTCATTTTCTCTATAGGTAATAAACAAAACCACAAAGATCTGTATGAAGAATGAAAGTAGCCGAGTGTTGGTGTCTCATGCCTTTAATCCCAGCACTTGGGAGGCAGAGGCAGGTAGATCTCTGTGAGTTTGAGGCCAGGCTGGTCTACAGAGCAAGTTCCAGTACATCCTCCAAAACAACACAGAAAATCCCTGTCTCAGAAGAAAAAAAAGAAGAAGAAGTCCAAGGTTACACTAGTGTACTTAGGAAAAGTCAGCCTAGGCTACAGTGAAACCACAGCTCAGACAAAAAACCGAAACAAGCAAACAAAAGGATGAAAGTGATGCGTGTTCTTCTTTTGCTTACTTCAAGGTTTTGTATCTTTCAAGATTTAGAATGAACATACCTAGGTCTTGGCCACCAGAGACTATCAAATGACTCATGAAATGATCTGTCCACATCATGACAAAGCCATAAAATAGCTTGGGTTCACAACAAATCTGAAGTATTGGGGAAATTAAATCATGCACTTTATATTAACATAGAGCTTCCTGTGCAAGGGAACCACTTCAGACACAAAAAGTTCTCCTGCCTCAGGATGCTGGATCGAGTTTGGATGTTTCATTATTTGCCTTTCCCAGCCTCTTTCTTTACTGAGCTTTGTACTCAAATTTGTTTCTTTTGGTTTCATAACAATTGAACCCCTGCCATTCTCTTCAATCATGAGTAATACTGAGGGGGAGTTTACAAGACTCTGCAGCATGAGACAGTTCACATTCTTCACGCATTAAATAAGATTAGCTGAAGAAGAAAATCTAGTTCCTTCTCATAATTGTAATAATAAAATAAATTGTCTTCATAGCCTGTAGTTTACAACATTCAAATTAAATAGCATTCTAGTCTCATAAGTAAGCCTGAAATACTATGGTCAATAATCATTTTGAAGTAACCCTGTAGATTTTTTTAAATCCCCTTTTTTCATACTGCTATAGCTGCCTTTAGCCCAGAAAACAGTGCAAGCATGTGCTATAAATAATGTTTATCAAAACCAAGCAAAGCTCGCTGATCTTTGCTAGCACTTAGAACCATGTCTTCAAGACACAGTCAATTTTTCAGGCTTTAAAGCAATAAAGATAAAATCTTCCTGCAGTTGTGGGGAAAACAAAACAACAAAACAAAATAAATTTCATGAGATGTAACAGCCTCAGAGAGCGATGAAACATTGGAAAGAAGGTAAGGAAATGCATCACGGCACAGAGAAATTCACGCGACTGAGGATGGGGGTAAGACTGATTCAAACTCAGTAACCTAGAACAAGTCACACAAGAAAAGTCATCCTCATTGTCCGGGTCTCATTGTGGATAAATGCGGGGGTTGTGGCTTGCTTGAGGAAGAACGGACACAGCGGCTCACAGTAGTTACTAAACAGCTGAAGAATAAACATATAAACTTTTTAAGGTGTGCTCTAATATTGGCTCTCACGGAGGCAAAGCAGGAGGATTGTTGAATTGGATACCAGCCTGGGCAGAGTGGTGAGTCCAGAAACTATACCATGCTAGCTACCAATTGGGGTGGTGTTCATGAGAAACCCCGAATGTTTGTGCTCCCACCACCCCACCCCACCTCTCTCTTTCTAGTTATGAAGTGAGTGGTTTCGTTCTACCATAAGCTTCCCAGGCTCAAAGGCAAGGGAATGATAAAGGGAAAACGTCAACAATGAACATCTTTTCTCCTTATAGACTGATAATCTCGGGTGTTTGCTACTGTAACAGAAGGCTTCCTAGCAGACTACTGATATTTAATATGCTGAATTATCCATCAGTCTGCAAGCTATTTCGTATTTATAGTTTTCTCTTCTTCCTAAAAGAGCACTTAGCTTCCATGGAACTGAATCAAGATTCAGCTTTTGCCGTGGTCTGTCTTGTTTAGGTCAGCAGGATCTACCAGACACTGGTAGGTCCTTCCTTCCTTCCTTCCTTCCTTCCTTCCTTCCTTCCTTCCTTCCTTCCTTCCTTTCTCCCTCTCTCCCTCCCTCCCTTCCTTCCTCCCTCTCTCCCTCCCTTCCTTCCTTTCTTTCTATTGTTAAATTTATTTTGCATGCCAACCACCATTCCCCCTCCCATCCGTCCTGCCCCTCCTCCTCACTGCAACCCACCCTCCTCTACTCTTCAGAAAGGGTAAGGCACCATCCCACCTAAGGGAGTCAACAAAGCCTGACACATTCAGTTAAGAGGGGACCAACAACTGGTCCCCCAATGCTGAGCAAGGCAGACAGAACCTCTGGCTACAGCCCACCAAATGAAATGGGCTTCACAAAGCCAGATCATGCACTATGGATAGATTCTGGTCCCACTAACAGGAGTCCTACAAACAGACCAGGCTACAAAACTGTTTTACATTGTGGTTTTCTTTTTCTTTTCTTTTTTCTTTCTGTTTTTTGTTTTGTTTGTTCTGTTCTGTTCTTTTTGTTTGTTTGTTTTGCTGATGTTGTTGTTTTTAATTTCTTCCAGTAGTATGAAGCTACATTTCAAGGTGACATAGTGACACATGTAGTCCCTACATCTAGAGATGCATTTTATGACATAGCTAATTCCTTTCAGTTTCAATTTGATCTTTAGTAGTTCTCACTCAAAAGAAAATACTGTGTTTTTTATTATTTAAAAGGTACTATAGTGATTTCATTAAAACCATTTCATTAAGTACAGTAATTTAAGTATTCTTTTATTGTATAGGTGGAATATTGAGGATGTAAGAATTCTAATTAAATCAGTTGCTGACTCCTGTTGTTTCATAGGTTTTGAGTCACAATGACAAAATAGTATCTGCTGCATTTACTACACTCACTGTTTCTCAGGAGAACATGGACATGTGGCTTGGATTGTTGTCTCCAGATCATCGGGCCTCAGAAATGATTGATGTATGAGGACAGACGAGTTTACAGCAGGGCTACAAGTTCTGGTGAGACCAAAATTTAGTATTCTACTTCTAGCTAAATCATAACTCAAATCATATAATAGTTTGAAGTGGTTGTGTTCTTTTAATTTCACAGGGAAAATTCAACTTAAAATTTAATAAATTAATAATGTATAACTAATCTAGAAAAATTAAGGTTATTCTCTAATTACCAGTAGAATTAATATATGCTCATTACAGCGAAGAAATAAGTCAAAAATAAAAATAGGAGGAGTCTCTCATAGCTGCTTCACTGATGTAAGATAGCCCACATGAGTCTTCCAAAGATATTTAAAATTACAATTATATATTACTCATGTGTATCTGTAAACATACAAATAGTTTGATTTTAAAATTCATAAAATTATATATACAACACATGATAAAATATTTCATTGTAAATAAGAATACATGCATTTTCATGATTACACAGAAATATACTGAAGGTTTTTTTCATTTATTTAACTGATTCATGATTGGTGATTAAATTGTTTCCAAATTTCACTGTTGAAATAAGTGAGCATCCTTCACTTATCTCATTAGTTATATGTGTGACTATCCTGAGGATAAATTACTACAAGTGACACATCTCAGTTGGTGATAAAAATGAACATTTGACCAACTTGAAAATTCAACAAACTGGACATGAGAGGCAACTACCTGCTTTCTCCACAGTGGAGCTTGTTCTAATGGTCATAATACTACCATTTACAGTAGTGGTTCTCAACCTTCCTAATTCTGTGACTCTTTAATACAGTTCTTCATGTTGTAGTGACCCCAACCATAAAATTAGTTCACTGCTACTTCATAACTGCAATTTTGCTACTGTTATGAAACACAATGCAAATACTGATATGCAGGACATCTGATATGCCACTCCTGGAAAGGGTTGACACCCACACTTTGAGAGCTGGTGACTGTGAGTGGTCCCAATATGTTTGCTACACATTTTCCCCTTTTTTAATGTATTTGGAAGCTTTAGACATTTCATATTGGGTTGTTTGCCTTTTCGTTCTTGAAACATGAAAGCTCTTCTTAGGTACTACAGACCATAACCATAAATGGTTTGTCAATTCCATTCATGACAATCATATTTTATAGATAGTGAATTCTATGTCATTAAATCTACTCATGTTTCCCTTTGTGGCTCTCTGTGCTATGTGATGCATGCTTAAAATGACCATATCCATTCCTGAACTGTAAAATATTTATCAACATGGGCTTGAATGTTAGGAATACTGGAAACCAAAGAGTATGTGCATTAACTCCCAAATAATTATTTAGTTGTCCCTAAATCCTTAATAATGTACTATAGCCTGGTGTGTTGCTACAACTTCCCTTATTCTCAGATTGTGCACATGCTCACGCTCGTGTGTGTGTGTGTGTGTGTGTGTGTGTGTGTGTGTTCCTTTTATATAAATAATGTTTTGTCTGGCTTTACAGCAAAGAAAATAGTCAGATGAGAGGCACTATTCCTCTCATCTTTACTCCTCTAATTGTATCCCCATGGCTGCCACTGTGAAGAAGAAAAATCAATGTTTCTCTAACAAAGCTGCTCTTCTGTTGAAAAGATTGCTTTTAACCAAGAGGTGATTTGCCTTTTTTATGAGTTCATGTAAGAAAAACTTGGTATCCATATGAAAGAATGCTGGAGGTAAGGAAGAGTCCCAGAACAAGGCTGCAGTTCATTGTTGAGATCAGTTAGAAGTGTGCCTGTGTGTGCGTGTGCGTGCTTGTGTGTGTGCGTGCATGCATGCGTGTGTGTGTGTGTATGTGTGTGTGTGTGTGTGTGTGTGTGCTGTGTTGCATTAGTAGAAGTCAGAGGAAAACTTGTATAGTCAGTTCTCTCCTTTCAGCCTGTGAGCTTGGGAATCAAACTGAGATCATAGCAGCGCTCGTGTCCACAAAGCTGTCTTGCTCACTGATGCTCAAACCAGTTTTAGAAGTCTCACTAGCGGAAAATATTCATAGTTTGGGAAAGCAGTTTTCAAATATTTTGGGAACAATACACTTTTATAACATTAAAATCATCAACACTCCAAAGAGCAATACGTTGTATAAATTATACTTATCCTTATATATTATAATTTGATTTGAGATTGTGAGATTTTTCAATATACTTATCATTTCATAGAAACATAATAATAACAATATATGAGCTAGCGTTATTACGTTTCATGGAAACTTAACAAGTTGTCTTTGAAAATGAAAAATCACCATTGGTTTTCATTTCTACAAACCTGAAAAGGATTAAATGACAGTTGTACTCTAACACTTCCCTTGAATGGTACGGACTAGGAAAACTGGTGTCATCCCAATACCTAGCTAAAGGGCTGTCTTTTTGTGGACATTTCAGATAATCATGGACATTAATTATTTGAGCACATACTAACAGTTGGCAGGGGTAGTTCCTTAAGTTAGCTTAACCATGTGACATCCAGTACCACAAGAAGACACTTTTTGAACTCTGCTGTAGAAGAGTCCACTGACATGTAGACAAGAGGCTCCTTAACTTGTACACCTGTTGACAGTGCATTGGTCATATGGAAAGTATCAATCCCATGATTATATGGGGCATGCAAAAGTTGGCACATCTCATTATACATGCATAAGTGAAGAAGCTAAATAAATTTCCTAATTAATAAAAATAAATGTTACTCTGTATTCCATGTTATTTTTATCCGTTCCTCCCAAGATATCAGTACTATAGTATTTCTTTAATTCATAATGAATCACCATGTCATAATAGCCTTTGAATTCTTTTTGAGACATTGCACTCCTTAACTCTATTTCTGCCTTTCTGTTTCTTTCTCTGTCTGTCTCTTCCTCTAATTCCTACACCACTCTCTCTCTTTCTCCCCACACATCTCTCTCCCTGCATTATTCCATATACCTCAAGGACCATGAGGTAAGTGCCCTGAGGAGGATTCTTAACCTGTGATCAAGTTAAGATTGTAATCTAAATAAGGGATGCAGTAGCATTTTTTCCTGAATATCAAGATTATCATATAATTTTCTTATTTTTACTGAAGAACTAGACTCTCGATTTAATGGTGGCTTTCAATGTAGGAAAAAAGCTGTTCTTGTGTTTTCATACACTTCTCATCTTTGCCTTGTAGATAGATTTGTAGGTGGTGAGCAGTAGCAGAGTCAGAACCACTGTGGCACTTGGCATTACTTTAGAAAGATAAGAAAGAAGAGACTATATATTTACTTAATATGTGCATTATGCAGGGGAGAGAGAACAACCCAGCCCTAGGGTAGCTCTATTTCTTCCAGGATGAGTTCTGTACCTGCCCCATAGAGCATATTAGGGATGCAGCAAGCATCCTTGTGTCTCAAGTCATACTCTATACGATGACTACACTAAGCTCTAGCTCCCTAAGATTAAAGAAGTAGATAACTAGGTTTAAGTTTAGATATGTGTCACTCAGAAAAATGCTTCAAAAGGCTAAAATGAGTTTTATGCTTCTACTTTTTACATTCTATTAACCATTTCCCTTCCTGGGGGAAGCTAGTTTCAAAAGAATTAGAATTGTTCATTGATTTAAATCTTGGATGTTTTAAATATCTATCAATAAAAGGAGAAGCATTTTCCCTTGATTTATGAAGCATTTCTTGGCAGTCTCATTAGTGCATTAACACCAATTCTGACGTAAGGAGTGGCTGAATAATGATAGTTTAGAAAATATTCACAGATCATGGAAGCCAGTTCAGTGAAATACAAGTAATCAATAATTACTTTTACTAAAGTAATGGCCCCAGTACATGCCTTTTTCTTGATTGTAAGACTCAGGAAGCATAGATATTAATTATGGTAAAAACACATAGGCAATAGAACTCAACACTCTCACTCTTTAAAGAATTCTAGTTTCCCAGTAAGCAGACCAATAGACAATGGCTTATATTAGGAATTAATAGCTAAATAGCTATTCTCAACATGTATAATGAACTCAACTAGACACTGGTTCTCCCGGATACATAATATAAGTAATAAGCATATGGCTATATTTTAGAAAACTATAAGGCAGCAAAGAGAGAGACCAACACCATTCATTCAGGTCATTTTGACCAGGCACTTGACACATGAATGTTTTGAGCCAGCCATTCTAGGTACAAAATCCAAATCTTTTTTTAAATAACTATTTCCTTTAACTAAATCACATCATCTCTTGAGATACATGTTTCCATGTGCTGAGGTCATTTAGTAAACACTCCCCAAATGTCTTCCAGTTAGGATGAATGTGCAGTTTAATAATGACTTGAACAGTGAAAGTTTCAAAGACTCTGAGACGGTGAGGATTGGATAGCAGTGTAAGGGCTCCACTTCCCGCTGTGTGTCTGAGCTCTATACCCACATGTGCACATCCATTCTGGCTTAGAACTTTGATGTCTCCTTTTAATATATCACTGTACTTTGTCCCCCACTTGTTCAATAGACCTTATACCAGCATCCTGTGCAAGTCCAAGAACTGTCTTCTTTTAGCCAGTCGTTAGGAGCCAAGCTCATGCTAGAGTAGGTGATACATTTGGACTGCTGAAGTTGCCATTGGGGACTACAGTGACAATCCTATTGTGTAAGCAGGAATGAGGCTGTCCATTTAACATTTCCTAATGTTGAGACTTTGTGCTACATTTTTCCTTAGATAAGTCCACATATCCGATAAAATTCTTGGAACTTCACATAACTTAAAAGAGTCATGTTAAAACTAAACCTTGGATCCACAAAGATGACCCCAACTAAGAATCTAAGCAATAACTGCTGGGCGGTGGTGACGCACGCCTTTAATCCCAGCACTCAGGAGGCAGAGGCAGGCGGATCTCTGTGAGTTCGAGGCCGGGCTGGACTGATAGCCTCCAAAACAATACAGAGAAACCCTGTCTCATAAAAACCAAAAAAAAAAAAAAAAGAATCTAAGCAATAGTGAAGAGGCTACCTTCCCCTATAATGAGATTGATGACTACTTTATATGCCATCCTAGAGCCTTCATCCAGTAGCTGATGGAAGCAGAAGCACTCAGCTGAGTACTGAGCTGAACTCCTGGAATCTAGTTGTAGAGACGGAGGAGTGATGAGCAAAGTGGTCAAGACCATCCTGGGGAAACCCCATGAAAACAGCTGACCTGAGCAAATGGGAGCTCACGGACCCCAGTCTGACAGTTGGGGAACCAGCATAAGATTGAACCAGGCCCACTGAAGATGGGTGTCAGTTGGGAGGCCTGGGTAGTCTATGGGGCCTCTGGAAGTGGAACCAGTATTTTTCCTAGTACAGGAATGGGCTTTGGGAGCCCACTCCCTGTGGAGGGATACTCTCTCAGCCTAGATACATGGGGGAGGGCTTAGGTCTTGCCCTAAATAATGTAACAAACTTTGATGATCCCCATGGGAGGCATCGCCTTCCCTGAGGAGTGGATGGGGGTGGGATTGGGGTTTGGTGAGGGGAATGTGAGGATACGAAGGAGATGGAACTGGGACTGGTATGCAAAATACGATTGTATTTAATTTAAATAAACATTAACTTAAAAAAACTAAACCTCTTCTCTTGGCTCTTCCATTTTTCCAGAATACTAGGGCATTTGACATCTCCCATAATCCTGATGATCTCTGCAATTTTAAGCCTACATACTGTATATATCCAGAGATATACTGGATTGTGTCTTCAAGTCTTGTATGTGTCTTATATTACTCCCTAGTACATTTATAATCTGCTGGGCTTCATTTCCAGAGACAGGTTAGCACAAGGATAGACCAAGGAAATCAGTCAGAAAATGAATGTGCTGATCACAGAAAACCACACTGTGTTCAAAGATGTGACAAAACTATCTGTGACAAGTCTCTAGCGTTAGCAACTTTTTTCTTCATTTTAGATGAAGCAAAGGAAAGAGTCAAGAAAAATGCTTCTGCCTACTACAGAAAGAAAATGAATTCAACCTGGCAAGCTATCTTTGCAAAGGAAGACAGCTTCCAATTTTTCCAGAAGTTTTGTAAAAAGAAAAAATACAGAAATCCAAAATGAAAATAAAGAGAATATTAAAACTTTAAATATTTCAAATGCTATGCTTTTCTGGGGGAGGTTGGGTTGGATCGGAGAAGCAGACCAGCCACCCATTAGAGTTCTTAACTCTATGAAATCCTCTGACTGAAAGGGGGCTAGCTCCTGTCTCCTCCTGCCTTATATTCATCTCTCTGCCCAACATCCTCCTGTCTCCTCCTCCCTAGTGCTAGGATTAAAGGTATATGCCTCCCAAGTACTGGGATCAAAGGCAAGAGATTAAGTTGAGTGTAACTACTGTCTGCAAGTTAGGATGGATAGAAAGTAAATTTGGACTCACAAAGGTAGGATGGATAATAGAGAATTTCTATAAATTTGTCAGTTGCTAATGAACTAGACATTATTAATATGTTTATTGTCTGTATATATTTTATTTTATGTAGTTATTGTACTTGTATATATTTTTCTTACATTAGTTATAACCTTCTTTTTATATTTTAGACAAAAAAAGGGGAAATGTGATGACATTTTGTTTGTACTCTAAAAGCTTGCTTGGACATCAGCTTGCAGAGTTAGCTACTAGTTGATCATGTTAAGGTTTTCTATGGCATGAAAAAGATTATTCCTTGAGCTTGGATTTAACCAACAGATAGTATCTTGTTTGTTTCAATATATTGTATGCTAGAGGGCCTAAGAAGATGAATGGCCCCTTACCTCTGTTCTTGTACAAGGAATTGTGCCGTGTTGGGGAAGCAAAGAACATTTGTCCTTTCCCAAGCAGTGAGGTGAAGGAAAGGAATTTTAAATAAAGGCAGAAACAAATGTAAAATTTCTTGAGGAGAAGAGCCATTCATGGATAAGCAATGGCCATAGACTTTCCTTCCCTGAAGTTTGGAAAAATGTGCCTTTGCTTCTTAACATAGCACTCTGGAAGTCTGTCCTAAACATTTTGGGGTTCCATTTTGTTTCTCCTGTGTTTCTAGCCACACTTCATTAAAAACTTTAAAATTTGCAGTCATTTGGGACTTAATATTTTCCCAAGGGGGGGGAAAAAACCCAGATCCTGACCGACTCATAATGTATCAGTGTTATGGCTGGCTCCCAGCTTGGACTGGGTTCCTTTCAGTGACATGAACTTGCAAACTTGTTACTGCTCATTTAAGGAAGAAGCACAAGCAGAGTGGTTTTTTCACAAGAAAGTCAGAGTTCATTTCACAGACATAGATTGAGCTTGGCAGTACAAACAAACTCAGAAGCAGATATGAGATGCCACCTTAATTAATACCTGAAAATTAAAAACAAAATAGCGGGGTTTGTTGAGGACGTGAAGAATGCTAGTTTTCCTAATGCCTTTGGCACACTCAACACAGAAACTTCAGCTACAACTATGTTTCCATTTCCTACACACACCTGTTCTATAAGAAAGCAGACTAAACAATCCACCATGAGTAACCCAGGGAGCAGCACCCCTCCGTTGCATCAGCTCCTGCCTCCAGGTCCCTGCCCTGCCTGAGCTCCTGCCCTCACTGCTTTGGATGATGAGTTGCTGCATGGAACTGTAAGTAAAGCAAACCCTTCCCTGTCCAAGTTGCTTTTGGTCATGGTGTTTCATCAAAAGAACAGTAACCCTCACTAGACACACAGCCCTCATATCTGCGCAAGCATGCCCAGGACTTGTTAACATCCAAGGCTGCTTTACAAAGGAGTTCATAACGACTGTTCTTTTCCACACTAATGTCACATAAAGGGAAATTCTAAACTCAAGGACAGAAATACATCTTACCTTTGTGAAGTGATTTTTTTTTCTGACTATGGATATTTGTCTTGCTTCCTCCCATTAAACATTTTGGCTAACGTTTGTGTTAGCTAAACCACTCAACTCTGCCTTCGGGCTTTCTTTTTTCCTTTGCTGCTTACCTTTCAGTCTGGTTTTGTGCTAGAAATTGTTGAAACACAGGCTTCTTCCACAGCTGGCTCAAAACTGCTCCATTCTTACTGGCCGTTATTGCCTGTTGTTCTGACATCTTACTCTGCTAGTTCCCAGAGTTTTTCCTATGAGTAATCACATTAAGGTTTTTCTCACTAGAACCTTAGTATTTCTGGATATTAAAAATTCTGCCAGAGATGACTGTCCCCAATTCCTCATCCATCTTATTGCTTCTTGTGTATTATCTCTCAGCTTGGATCTCACTTCCTACTAGGTTCCTACCTAGCTCAGCCTACCTATTACAGTATCTATTTCTCATTGCTCCATTATCCCCCCCCTCACTTCAGAGATAACAGCCCAATGGATGATTCTGTTGATTTGTTTGTTAATTGCTGACTCTTTACTGATGGAGGCTCCATAGGAGCAAATGTTCTTCCAGTCTCCACCATGATCCTTCCAAGTAGATTGTTAACTATGATCCAGTAAGCAAAAAGTAGGCATCACAAACCATTGCCAAATGCTGTTACCACTACACAGAGAGACAAACTAAAATTCATCTGCCTTCAATATTTATCGTATTCTATAAAGTGCTAGTCTTCTGGCTTTTCCAGAAAGGGGAGGCACAGGAAAAGTGGAAAGACATAACAAAACTCAAGTCACACTACTTGTTTTCTCAAAGAATCTTAATGTCTGGTGATCTAGACTTTTCCCACATACAGGTATTCATTAAAGAAAATTAGAATATAATAAAATGCTCACTCCTTCAACTGTCTGGGCTAAATTTGAGTTTGCAGTAGTAAGCATTTTCATTTCCCTTCAGTTTCATTAGATTTTAAAGTCAGATTCATACCCAAATCCTTTCAAATCCAAGGTGCTTTTTCAGCCCTGGAAATTGCAAACATTTTAAAATGAGATAAAATTCTTCAAGCACCTTCAGATTACTAAAATAACACTTTTGGCGTGGAAAAAAGTAGCTCAAATCAAACACACTCGATGCTTATTCACAGATCCTGTACCTGTGAATTTTATGCACATGAAATTTACCTGCAACTACCAAGTTAGTGTTTATAAGCACACCATGGCTGTTAACAGATATAATCAGAGGATACTGAGTTGTCACCCACAAGTTACTTTCTGAACAAGGGACACTCTACCTTTGTATCTGAGCTCTCCTACCAAAGAACAGGTGCCTCTTTGGAAACCTTTTAGATACCATGCTTCATGTTTTCTGATACTCATGTGGAGATTTTGCTATTTCCCATGATCCTCAACCACCGAGATGACATTCTCTGGAATATTGCTGAGCACAAGAAGGCCTTGATATGTCTTATAAAAAACAATTATGCACAACTGAGGTCATTTCCCTTCAGTCCTTTGATATAGTGATTTTGGGATATGGACAAGTCTACAAAAATGAACTCTGCGTATTTTAGCTGGGGGAGTTTGGAGACCAGGCTTCTCTGTGAAGTCCCTAGTGTCCTGGAAACAGCTTTTAAGACCAGGCTGTCCTCAAATTCAGGGATTCACTTGCCTCTGCCTAATGAGTACTGGGATTAAAGCCATGCACTACCATGCAAGTTTAAGAACCAGCTATGTATACCAAATTAGGTGTGTGCAATCAAAAATGATAACAATTCTATCTACTGACCACAAATGAATACACAGCTCTTGGGAACTGTTTTCCCCTAATAGGGTCATTCATTGTCACCTAAGTCTACAACTTTAAAGGAGACTCAACTGTAGAAAGCTGAAGGGAAAAAGGCTAAACTTCTGTCAACAATTATATAAGTGCTTTGATCTTACTCATAACTCTCATCTGAATACATACTAATAAATCCCCATGAGTGCCATCAGAAAAAGTTATTTGATAAACTGTGCTTTCTATTAGCCAATAAAGTATCATTTGTGTGGCTGTTACTTCTTTGTACTCTCAGTGTCTGAACTGAAAGATACCCTGTATCACCACCAGGTCCAAGAATAAGATAATGAGAAACTGAATCAGGGCTAGGGATGCATATCTACATAGATCCTCAAATATGCAGACTTTGTTTCCTTCATTGATTGCTTGTATTTGCTACCAGGTATTTTATTTGATAATTGTCCCAGCATCTGTTAAATAGCACACAAGATTTAACCTCTCTTAATTTTAGAACTGAAATTCTAGAAATGAAGCTTGCAGGAGTCTTTATATGGAAAACTCAGAAGTCACATCCCAAACATAAAATATCATACACACATACACAAGATGAGACTATGTGGCCAGCACACATAACCTCCCAAAACAATGATGTAGCAAAGATCAAAAGTAGTGAATCCATGATTTTATATAACTATTGCAAAAAATAGTAAGAAAAATAGCAAACTTAAGAAAGGGTACTGTTGGGGAAGTCATTTGTCAATAAAGCACTGTCTGGACTATAGGGAATCTAGATAGGAGGGACTAGGAGTCCAGGAGAACTCTGGGAAGGAGAAACACAAGGGAGTCAAGATGTAATGCCATGGGGGTAGGAAGCCCGGAACCATTCTCCGGTAAGAGAAATACTTAGATTAACAATTACAGGGTAATTACTTAAGTCAGAGCTAGCCAGTAAGAAACAAGCAAGGCCAACAGCTTCATAATTAATACAGTGTCTTGTGTGTTATTTGGGGACTACAATGTGGCAGAGCCCAGGCGACTGGCGGGTGATAAACCAAAGCGGCTAGCAAGGAAAAGCTTCTCTTTACAGGGTACCCACAGACTCAAATGAGAGCAGAAATGAGTAAGGCATACTCAAAACATCCCATGTTATTTTTCAGATCTTCTTGACTATTTCTTTCCCTGTTTTAAGGTTAGGTTATTGCTTTCTAACTTGTTCTCATTATTACTTACAGTGACATTTTGCTAAAACCACAGATCATTACATTGATCACCCCTCATCAGGGAAGCTTTTCCAAGAGATGGTAATTAACACGGAGTCCCACAAATGCGCCGTGTGCAGAGAATGAGAGACTTTGGAGAGCTCAGCCCTGAAAGGGATGTCAATATAACACCCTCTCCTTAAACCTCAGGGAGCTGTGTGGGGAAAGGAATGGAGAGAACGTAAGCTCCAGAAGTGGTGTACGACTCTAAGGCAGCAGCGTTTCCCAGTTACAACAGGGCTAATGATAAACACACAACACACGACTGCAGCATCACTCATAAAGCCGTGCTTAGCCTTCATATGTAGTCATACACCCGTAATCCCAGGACCTGAGAGGCTAAGAACAGAGCATTGAGACTTCTTCAGTCAGCCAGGTCAGCCACTCTGAGCTATATACTTAAAACTCTATCTCTGAAAATAAACAACAACAATAAAGTGAAGATTTAGTTCTTCCCATGAGTTTTGTTTGTACTTTTTAAAAATGGTTTTATTTATATACAAAAATTGCACAACATTTCACACAAAAATTCTGTTCCGCAAAATTTAGGAACTCTTTTGTTTTTCCTTAAAGGAAGTCACACCATACATTTTAAAAGGTAGCAATATTGTTCTCCTTCTAGATCATTGCTAGGCTGGAAATGGAGGAGAGTGTGTTGACCCAGGAGTTACAACTTGGAATTGAGAGTTCACCAAAGCAGAAATAACATGGTAGTATTTCAGCAAAGTTTATTCAACACCCCTCCTCGACATCCCCAGCTGCTGATTGGAATGGTTATAGCAGGTCAGACAGTCCATCATAATTCAGTGGCATTGTATACAGCTATTACACTACTAAATAGAATTACTAAATCAAAATAAAAGAGATTGAGGTTGCACGGGAAATGCTGGTTCCTTACAATATCCTCCACTTCAATAACCCTGCTAAAAAAATTATCCTACATACAAGGATACATACAAGTGGTGCTTAGGTAGTGAATGATGAATATGATAGAGAGAATAGTCAGCTAGATAAACTTATTTAAACATTACCCTTAATCCAGTATTAGAATTGGATAAATGTCTACGTAGACAAACAAATGAATGTAGTAGAATTGATTTTATTAGATAGTGAAGACATTTAAGGTATAAGATAAATTGATAGGCAACCAGTCTATATTCAGGTGTTTTTATTATAGTAAATTCATTAAATAGGAAAAAAGAAAAGTTCAATTTAGAAGACATAATAATCAAATAAAAATGCACTTGACATATTTAAACAATTGTTGTCTTTCTCAGATATTTGGAGGGGGGTTGTGTTCACCTGAGTGCCTACAAAAGTAATTTTTCAAAAAAAAAAACCCTGTAAACTATGAGAAGATAAAGGAGAAAGGAGCAAAAATCAGAACTTTAAAATTTCTGAAAAACAGTGGGGTGGCAAGTTATTCTCACCAAAATGTAAGGATAGGCAATTTTAGCCTAGAAGTCAAAACCTTGGGAAGTCTTAACTCATATATGAAAGGGACAATTAAAACTTGAACCCCATTGAGCTCACAACATTTACTTCCAGAACATTTTATTCTTATAAACTCATTTAAGGATGACTTTCACACAAACAAATAGGAAGAGAAGGAGGAAAAGGAGAAGGAGCAGGAGCATAGAAAAAAATCAATGAATCCGGGGGAAGATTTTCCAAATTAGAAGAGAGGAAGAAGTCCAAGTTGTCCCAGAACACCAAAGGATAATAATTTAAAATATCAGGAAACAGGAAAGTCATGGGGATGCTGCCCAGTCATACAGCAGAGGCAAAGATTTTCTAGAGAGAAGACAAGGTAAACTCCAAAGAGACAAACCCATATAAAGTCAAGAGACAATAAAATTCCTGGAAACTGTTAGATGTTTTAAAAAAATATTTGTCCAACACAAAATGAACTTATTGGCATCTTTGTAGGCTTCTTGTCTCATTGCTTTGTTTGGGAAATTTTGTTTTTCTGGTGTTCCCCTTGTATTGTATGGTTTCTGATTTCACAACTGTATAGGATATGTGGTGGGTGTTCCTCGCGCCTTTTTATTTTTTTGTTCTTGTTTGTTGTTATTGTTGTTTGGTTTTTTGCTTGTTTGTTTTCTAAAGAACAAGAGAAGGAAAGTGTGGAGTCAAGTTGGTGGGGAGATGGGCAGGATCTGCAATAAATCTGGGGAGGGAAAACCTTGATCAGAATATATTCTTTGAAAAAAAAAGTGTTTTCAATTAGTAAAAGGAGACAAAGAAAGTAAAATGTTTGTTGGAAATGTAAAAGCTATATTTAAGTATAGATAATATATTTTCAGCAACAGAATGATCATGCCACCCATAGATAGCTATTCAGGCATCTGGACTGCATAAGATACAAATGAAGTCATCTGAAAGACAGAGACGGTGATCCAGCTATGTGAGAAGGACTTATATAGGTGTTAAAGCCACATAGTGGATGAAGGTATTTGATAATTTCAAACTTTGGGGAAGAGGAAAATGCTGTAACTTTGTGAAACCCCAAAATATGATGGTATTTATTTCTATTGTGAATAATAAGAATGTAGGTGGACACAATTATGTAAAGAACACTGAATTCTCAGCCTTTGTGTAAGACTATAAATAAGATATGCACATATTGAACTTATTAATCATAAACATGAATCAACATACTCTCAAACTTTATTTTTAAGTAATATATATCTACTTAAAAGAATATTTTTTGAGATGGGGGTTTCTCTGTGGCTTTGGAGACTGTCCTGGAACTAGCTCTTGTAGACCAATCTAGCTTCGAACTCACAGAGATCCGCCTGCCTCTGCCTCCTGAGTGCTGGGATTAAAGGTGTGTGCCACTACCGCCCAGCAGTAATATATCTTTTTAAATAAGGTAAACTTTATTTAAAGTAATATATCTCATACCCCAAAATCCTAGCAACTCAGAAAGCACACAATTGTAAGGTAATCTACAACCATAAAATAAGAAATATGGTTTCCAATGTATTATAAACTATGATAGAAAGCAACATGTATAACAAAATCAACACTCTCATTATGTTATTAATACCAGCAGTTAGCCACTAGGTGAAGAGTTTTTTGTTGTCTTTTTGTTGTGGTTGTAGTTTTGTATAAGCAAATATTGTATTTAAATATATAGTGGAAACTAATTTCTAAATTAAATGTGTGCATCTCTGAAGTGACAGCATTCAAAATTTTTTCTAAATAAAAGGAAAAAATAAGCCCAGTGAAAACAAAGGAATAGGTTTTTATTGGCCAGAAATGATACCTGCTGTGGACATCACTGGTGGCTACAAGCACAAAGCTCCCTTCTGGATAAAAAGTCATTCTTCTCTTTGAAGGGTGTGCAGCTGTATCAAGCTGTACCAAGGGTGTCAGCTGAAGTGATGTGGTTCTCACTGGAGGAAAGCAGTGAGTTACTGAACGTGATGCTACGCAGACCCACCTACCTATACTATCTGAAACAGCTAAGAGTAAATTAATCAATAGAAAAATTTAAAGAGCATTAATAAAAATTGGACAAGAACTTAATAAAATATTTTATTAAGTATAAATGTGTACTAAGCATGAAAAAAGTATTTTATCAATCAAAACCAGAATTATTAGCTGCCAAATATATAAAATAGTTTAACAGTGATGTTGATTGAGGGTCCAGTAGACTAGCCTTTTCGTGGTCTTTTGGTGGTATTACAAATTGGTAGGCATTCCCTGAGTTTGTATCAGAAACCTCTAACTTAACATTTCATGGCTTTTGCTCCAGTAACTATAATACACTCATAAGAGTTAGGAAAATACAGACGAATTTTAATTTGCAACAATATTTTATTCAGATATTCAAAAGGTAAAGATAAGAGGTGTCTAAGTCCTTTATCAAGAATATGAAGCAATGAAAATCAAATTTGCAAACAGCCTCAATGTAACCAACTGTAGTTCGCATATAAAATAAATACAAAAACGTGGGAAAAACGTGTATGAATAGCAGTAAGTAATTACCTTTTCGGTAAAGTGACACATGTTTTTATCTAACTGTCCAATTTTTCTGCTTTAAGATCTTGGTATTGTAAGTAGGCTAGGCAGAATGTGTCAATAAGAGCTATGGAAGGATTTCGTATCAGTTTTGGAATTACCAGGAGTGGAAAGATAACTCAGCATCCAGCTCATCCAGAGGACCTGGGTTTGATTCCCAGCATTGGCATGGCAGATCATCTGCAGCTCCAGTTCCAGTGGATCAGACACTTTATTTTGAACACATTAAGCACAAGGCACGCAAGTGGTGAACGGACATATCTGTAGGCTCTACAGCCATACACATGAAATCATATTAATCTTTAAAATATTTTTAATTAAATAGTCTCACTGAGTGGTAGGAGAAATGAGGTGTGTTGCTCATTAAACACTTTCCAAGTATTTTCGTGTTAGAACTCTGCTGATAAAAGCATACTTTACTTTGCCTCCAGAAAAAAAAATCCTTCCTAACTTCATAAAAAAATATTACTCAATATAAACAGATGAGTACAGTCTTGTAGAACCTGAATGTAATATATTGCTTTAACTCACACTGAAAGATAAAAATAACTTCCCATTTTAAGGCCCACAGAAAGGCAGCCAGAAAACTCACTTTCCAGACCCTTGCTCACTGGCATCCTTGCCACTAAGGCCATGTGACATTCACAGTTCCACAAAATAAAGCGGTTAAAGATTTACAGATTCTCCTGATATTGAGCCCAAACCACACTGTTCCTGCCATGTACCCTAATATAGGCTGATTATTTTTATTGTTGCATGTAACACTTTAGCATTTTCATTAGTGTTTCTGTTGAAATTCCATTTCTCCCACATAAAGCTTATTATTGGGATGTTTTTGAGAAAAGTGGTTTCAAGACAAGAGGGACAAAAACCTTCACATTAGCAGATAAAGCCATGAGTATCTGAGACAATTTGCAATCATTTGTCACATATGGACTATGCTCTTTAAATATTGTGAGTACATGCAGATTGCTACACTGAATTAAATTCAAAGTGATGTTCAGAAACCAAGTCATAATCACAACCCATTACTTAAACTTGATATGGGTTAGGGAATATGCAAAACCAAGAGCCCATTCAAGTGGTAATGGTGCTGTGACATGAGCCAAAAAACATAATAAAACCTTCTATTTATCCCTCTGGGCTCAACTAATGTTCAAAATGTGACACACTCTTTTATTGATCTGAGACCTTGCAACATAAAAGCCCAATTTATTATAACTGCACTCCTTGGGAAACAAATATCTTGCATAACTTTACATTCCTTTGACTGTAATAGAGTTCTGATCTTGTTTATTTTTCAGTGCAAATTCTCTTTGCTTTTAACTCTTTGAGGAAATATTTAATTAAAAAGAAAGTCTGGTAGATTTGGAGTCATAAAATTAAAATAGAATTTTTATATGTGACAATTGTCAAAACTTATGAGGAACAATTGAGCTGGATTCTTTGGTTCTCTATGTACAATAAATAAATTAAAATGATTTGCTTTCAGTCAAAAAGCCAAAATTGGGTGGATATGAAATAGAAGTGTGAACAGCTTTATCTATAAACAACTACAAGTAGGAAAATCCTTCTAAGCACAGCAGAAAGACTGCACACAATAAAACAATTTGTAAATACAAATATGCAATTTAAAATGAATATATGTATAAAATATAAACTAAAATAATGATACATGAACATATTTAAAAGACAGAGAACTATATAAAAGGACTTCAAAGGTAGAAGTGCATATTACTTTAATGTATCAACAAATAATAGATACCACATTTCAAAAATACATTAAACAAAACTATGATGATGTATGTCCACACACTATTTATAGACAAACACACATACACACACACGGAGAAAGAGAGAGAGAGAGAGTGAGAGAGACAGAGAGAGAGACATACAGACAGAGAGAGAATGAGAGAGAGAGGAAGAGGGATAATGAGAAATGTGAATGGAGCCTTCCTGCCTTAAAATTATGTACAGAAATATCCATAGCAAAGTTTTAAAAGATTTAACTCAAACACTTAAGAGACAGGCAGTAGAATCAGAAATTTCTATACATCATACATAGGATTATAAATTGATACCTTATTTTAAAATAGCAAAATTTAAATGCTAATACTATTTGCATACAACTTATTATGCTCATAACTGTTTACAATTCTTCGTGAAGATAATTAAAATAGACAGGGGGATGACAGATTATAGGTTGGTAATTGACATGTATTTAGCATGTGCAAGGACCTGGGTTCTATCCTCAGCACATGTAAATCCTTTCCATTTAAATAACTAGACAGTCTGACTGCTGGGGTACCAGCATAGGACCAAACCAGGTCCTCTGAACATGGGTGTCATTTGAGAATCTTGGGTAGTCTATGGGTCCTCTGGCGATGGAGCCAATATTTACCATTACTGCACGAATGGGCTTTGGGAGCCCATTCCCTATTGGGGCGGGAGGATACTCTCTCAGCCTAGATGCATGGTGGAGGGCCTAGGTCATGCCCCAAATGATGTGACAGACTTTGATGATCCCCCATGTGAGGCCTCACCCACCATGGGGAGCAGATGGAGCATGGGTATGGGGTTGATGGGGATCAGGGTAGGACAGGAGGGAGAATGGGATTGGTATGTAAAATATGATTGCTTTAATTTTAAAAGATTTATTAAAATTTAACAATAAATAACTAGACATGAAAAGAAGAGAAGATTCATCCATAAAGCACAGAATGAATAGCAGACTACTAAGCAGTAAGTACAAGGACAACAAGCTGTGCTACTAATGCAGAGCTCTAACTTATGTTGAGCAAGAGGTGACCAAAATAAAGAACACTGTATGTTATTTTCATGCTTCTAGAAGCTTCTAATAGTGATTATCTCAGTCAAATGAATGAGGTGGATGGAAGAATTGATACTGATTAAATCCTCTCTGCAGTGTTTTAAAATTATTCATGAGGAACTTGGAACACAATTTTCAACTTTTTTATAATTATATGGGCACTGCGTATTCAGTACAATGTGTATTGATCATATTCTCCGGTCCTCCCTCCTGCCTCCCTCAATTTCTCAAAAACTCCACACGCCACTACTTTTTACTTTTGGAGACTTGACATTTCAGTTTATACTCCTCTGTAGGGTCACTTCTTGTCACCTTCATTTAAATCCTCTCTTTCTTTTTTTTTCCCTCACAGAGTCAAATTTGTATTACACTTCCAGCCGTTGGTATGAGGACAGCCACTGGTGTGTGTTTGACCTAGCAGAGGTTATGTCTATCAAGAATCTGACCCTCCTTCCTCTTGAAGACAACCACAGCTGGGAGTTCATGAGGACAGTCACCATGTCATGGCCCAAACACACTGCTTATCTCTAGTTCTCATCTTCCATATTCTACAAGCCTTGGTACAAATGCCTATAGAGTCAAAATTAAAAAGTACTGTGTAGCTTAAATTTATCTCACCCAAACAACAACACTTCATTTTAAGTAGCGCCTTACCTTCATTTTATGGTTTTTATATATAAAAGCTGAATTAATTTTCAGATAACCATGATTTTTACACCAAAAACTTTCAGATTGTTCTATGACAGATGATTTGATTATACGGTTTGTTTAAAAATATGGTAGTGAGGTTTTTGTGTTTCTTACCTTATTCAGAATAGCTACCCACATTAGCATTTGAAAACATGCTACAACCCTCACTAATGTAAAACTTACCCCTCTTTTTTAGTATTCAGCACCAAGATAATGTAGTAGGCTATAAAGAACAAAACTTATTTATTTACAGTCTAGCAAACAAGTTTATCTATATCGGTTCAAAGTGTATTGAAGTGATTGTGGCAATGAAAAGAAAATAAAATCACAAATAAAATGATACCTGTTGCTCCAAATATGACTCACAAAAATTTTTTTGAGAGGGGATTTTGAGGCAGGGCTTCTCTGTGACTTTGAAGGCTTTCCTGAAGTAGTCCAGGCTGGTCTCAAACTCACAGACATCTGCCTGCCTCTGCCTCCTGAGTGCTGGGATTAAAGGCATGTGCCACCACTGCCCAGCAACTCAAAGTATTTTTACAGATCTGCAGTTAACTTAACAACTAATGGTAGTATTCTAATTTAATCAATGTTATCTCAGCAATAATGCTAAGTACTTAAGTGATGACTTTTCACCTTCAAAATCATTTTTGCTTTATTCAAAAATTTAGCAATTGTCAGTTCTACTTTAAAAATAATTTGACTCAAACTTTGATCAAAGGCATAGCAAAAAATTAGATATGATCTAGAAACAATAACTGTACCTTCTAATATATTAAGACTATCTAGTTGACCTAGATTAATTAGTAGCATTTTTCCATAAAGACCTTGAATGATCAATAATTTCCAGTCTATGAACCTGATATTGTTTATGTCACTTTTGGTACTGATGAAATGAGCAATGTGGAACAGATAACGACAGAACATTTGACAAAGAAAAGCAATCAAGTCCTGTGATGGCTTTTGGTACACATAAGCAGGGTTGACTTGGCTCTCTGCAGGCTGGCACTTCCCTTCTATGCTCTGTATTCTGCTTTAGGCTTGATTCCAAAGTCATGAATTACAACCCTTCTTATAAATACATGGATTTGTCTTAACAGAGGAATTTGCCTAAAATTCTAACTATACTACATTATAGTGATATAGCTGCTGTCTGTAATATAAAGCAACATCAAAATGAAAGTCTTGGAGAAAGAGGCAATGACTGACTAGTCTAGAAACTTCACAAAACTTAGCTACCTATGACACTGCCATTTTCACTCATCACTGTGACCAAGCTTCCAACCTGGACTTCCAATCTAGGTTTTCCAAAGCAAGTAATTTCTACTCAAGTAGTCTTTTGAATTTTTTAAGCATTCCACAGATTTCAGTAGATAGAATCCACTAATGCATGCTGTGGAAAGAACATGACAAAGGACTCGCTAGCCATCAACAACCTACAGACTGCTGATCTCGAGGAAAGCTCAAAATGAATCTGACTTGCATCTACTAACTTTCTGTTAATGGGAAACTAACACCTTTGTTACTTGTCAGCGATTGCACTAATGATGGAAGGGTAAATGAATAGTGTCAAATTACAATTGAACCAGTGCACAGTTTTCTGTTCTTTCTACTTATCTATCGAAACAAAGAGGGATGTGTGGGCACAGGACATGCCAACATTTTCCCAGAATAGACATACTCACCAGTTTCCTTAAAATGACAAAACAATGCAATCTTTGCTTCTGATACAATGCACTCATTTGTAACAAATTCATCTGGGCATTCATTTTATCATTGAATATCCTTAATAGTGTTATCAAGTGTAGTAAGGGAATTGACCCTTACCTTACACAGAAAAATATCGTATATTGCACCATGAAACTGCTAATTATATTCAAATCTATTTTTGCCTAAATTCAAAGTCTTTGACTCTACAGACTTCCTTTCATTTAAGCAAATATAATGTAATTAATTAAATAAGATAAAGATTGGGAATCTATGATCTTCCTTATTTTGCAAACTGTGAGGACATCTTAATCTTATGTTAGAAAGATATACTAAAAATAATGGGTTTTCAAGATTCTGATAGTAATCTACACTTTGGAGTGGTTTCTATGGTTGATTTTGTTATTTCTCGTTGTCAATATGAAACATTTGTTCTGGTTGGGTATCCAAGCTGTATAAAAAGATAGCAATATGACATTATATGTTTCTACTTATCTTAGCAGTTGGTCATCAAAGATATTCACTACAGGAAATAATAATAAAAGTTTGCTATTTTGATATGTTCAACCAAATTCAGCCCTTGAGGGTTTTTGAATGAATCTTTCAAATAAATCCTGTAATGAATGGTGGCCTTCTACAGAACTGCAAATTGAGTCAACAGAAAGCAACTTTTCAGTGTCTACCCCCAGCCACAGAACTAGAATGCAGTCTCATGTGTCTGGGCATTAAGATTGTGAATTAAAGGAAGAGTTTGTTCTCAATTTTCACAAAAGAAACCCTTCCTCAATCTTCATTAAGATGACAGCTCAGACTTGCTTCTCAGATAGAAACCTCAAGATTTTATGAACTTTTCTTACAAAGAAGTAAAATGATATGTTTTCTTGATAATTCTTGAATTATGTCCTATAATCCTAAAATATTCTCTTTTTATGTAAAACATTAATGACACTGTAAATTAAAGAATGAAATTCTATAAAAGAATGAGTTCAATTATGAATATTGAAATAGCTAAGAGGTTATAAAGCAATCTCACCATCTTTCACATAAATTAAAAGAAGACAGGAATTATCATTTCACAAAATGTGAAATACATTTCAAAAAAAGAAGACAATATGAGTGAAAAATTGTGATATAACACAAACTGTACTTATAAAGAACAACTAATGAATATCTCTCTCTCTCTCTCTCACACACGCACACACACACAAATACACTCTAATACAATCTCTAAATGTACCACTTTTCTTTGCCAATGTCTCATATACAAAGGAAGTACTATTATAGAAACTATTTCTGTGATATTTGGATTACAGCAAATGAATAGCTCCATTAAATACATGTAATTCACAGCAAATAGCAGACACAAAGCTTTTGATAATTATGTCTACATTGTTTCAAATTAGCACCGTGAAAATCCATTTAAAAATGTCTTTAAGCAGATTGACCAAATTCCATAGTGCAATCTTATTTTTCCATAATGAAATCATTTGTTGCATTCTCCTAAAAGGTCTCCTTCATATAATTATCTTAAAGTTGGCTTTGTTTGTAGCAGGTTAACATGACCTCACGCCACTGATTGGGAGGCTGAGGCAAGAAGATGCCAAGGTTGAGGCCAGCCTGGCCTTATTATCAAGACACTGACTCAAATAAATAATAATTTTACATGACCCAAAACATTGGAGAATTGTCAATAATTTTATTAAATAGTCTTATGACATTAGAATTTTAACTGTTACTAGAATTATTTAAAATATCTTTCCATTTAAAAAATCCTCATTGTTATATTTTGTAATTATTCAAAATACCTTTGTCTATTTAATGGCTAGATTGTTGCTAAGTAAATTGTGAATGTTAAGTAACCTGAAATGCCTCATTAGTGTTAACATAAACTGAACTTTAGACGTGTTCTTCTGAGGTAAGCCCCACTGGCATTTATCTACCAGCCGTGGGATTGCTGCACCTGATGAGCCCATGATGCCACATTGCCTAAAACATGATGCTCTCAAAAACTTTTCTGCTGCAGCCTCATCCTCAGTTTTCAAGGACAACTATTTCCCATCCCAGAGTAATAAAGCACCTCAATGTTGTGGTTTGTTTTGAAGAGATAAACCCACCACCTCATCAGCTTATTTCCCTCTAGACATAGAAAGTCATTTCTACATCCTATCAAAATTAATACCGCAATAAGAATTCACTCTTTCGTTAAAGTAAAAGGCCAGTTCAGAAGATTCACTGTGGAAAAGTCCCAAGAGAGGCCAGCATCAAGTCAAAGCAAAGATTAAGCAAGCAAAGAGGGAGGGAAGAAATGAGTGCAGAGAGTTCATTCCTACAGCCCTGCCTGGTAATGACGTTCTAGTGCACAGAGGTGTGTCTTCTTTCTCTTCATGGTCTTTAAATCCGGTATTGGCAATATGCATCAGAGGTTACATTTATTTCTTGGGAAATGTTTGTTTCACCATCACTATACTACTCAGATGTAGGAAATGATGTCTATATAATAACATGCTTGATATTGTCACAGAAGCGACGGGAGTGATGCTAGAGGGGTGAAACAGACACTAATCTGGAAAGAGAACTCTGGCAAAGGGTTAACATCAGCCATAAAGACTGATAGGCCAAAGGAATATCTGCTTACATCAAATTATATAACCCAGACTTCCATTCTGAACATAGAAATGAATGATCTATTCCATATTCATTTATGTAAATGAAGGATTATGTAAGAAACTTATATATTTTTGTTAAAACCCATGGGTGGTCCTTGGGTTGTGTAAATCTATTTGTTTCATGTCTATCAGTAGAATCTGGGTGTTTAGAAAAAATAGACTAAATATTTATAGTGCAGGGATATTTTCTGAAGCTTACTGAGCCACAGAAGGGTCAAAACTTTTGAAATTAATCTTACATGAGGGGAAAAGGGAAGCCCTATTCACATAACGCTAGACAGACAAAAATTTAGGACATACCTCAGTTCAACCTAGTTTGTACTCATATTTTGAATATCGAAATAACTACAAAAATGAAGAATTTAATGGTGTATAGGGCTAAATAGATTACATAAAGCTAAAAAGTAAATTTTTGAAGAAGACTCAAAATAGTAAACTTAATAAAAAATAAGCATTGCTTTTGACACAGAGATGACATATTTTTAGATTTAAAGGTGTAGAAACATGAAAATATCTTAAGAAACTCTTTACTTATGAAATTCTTTCTAAAATTGCCCTAGCATTTCTTAATGCTACTGGTTCTATTCAGCTGAAGGCAATTATAAATTTCAGCATACTAAATCCTAGAGCTGTCCTTAGCTTTAATCTGTAAATTAGAAGTAAGCACTTTAGACTGTTTACCTAATTAATATGCTAATGTTAAAATGAAATATAACAGTAAGTTAATATACCCCAAAGAATTATCAATATAAATAAAATAAGAAGCAAAATTATTAGAATAAAACTTAAAGGTAAACTATATGCACCAAAGAAAACAAAAGGCATGTCCACAAAGTAATCACAATACAGACATGTACACACCACACACACACACACACACACACACACACACACACACACACACACACACACACACACACACACACACAATGCAAACAGAGCAAGTGGTCCAGAAAAAGTAATTGTGCCCAAGAATATCTCATTTCTAAATGTTCTCTAAATAACACAAATTTTTAATCCTGGACATTTCTCTTAATATTTTTCTGTGTAATATCATAGATACTATTGTATAAAGAGTTACAAAGATATATAAGAAAACATCCATTTTCTTTGAAATTAGTAAATCCTCTTTTAAAAAACCTTATATTTGCAAGAAACTTTAAATACATGATAATTTTGAAATGTTAACTTTGAGTTCAAAAGCTCATTTTCCAATTTTGTGGAGAAGGCATAGCAATAAGAAGTTTGATAATTATTATACTCACTTGAGATAACCTCAGAAATTTTGTCTAAAAATTGTCAGTAAATAATATTTAATTTTTCAACTGAATCCATGAAATCTCCAATGGAATCCAGTAAAAGGAAATTAAGTCAATGAACGACTCTAATACAAGATTAGAAGATGCGAAAAAAAATAGAATAGTTCCTCATCTTAATTTAGAGTTTATGCCCTGTACTAGAATGTGCCCTTTGAGTAACTATGTCTGCTGAGTTTCCTTACAGTGTCTGAAACACAGGAATAATTGGCAAACAGCTGCTCTTTTCCTTACAGTTGTCAAGGCTACAGGCTGTTTGGAAGTTTGGAGGGATTCTTCCACTAGATGCCAAGAGGACCAGAGAGCTGCAAGAATCAGCATCCACTTGTCACAGTGTGACAGTACGGTAGCCGGCCCTTAACATGTTTGCTTAAAAGAGAAAACCCCCCTGAGTTTTGAGTCAGCAGACTGAAGCAGCTAGGTATCAAACGGAAATCAATATAGATGAATGCTATAGTTTCAATCACAATTTTTATTTACATTCTTAGTCTCGGTCAGCCCAAAATAAAGTTATTTCAACCAATTGCAGCCTGATTTCTGTTTGCTGCACTCCAATTTTCTTGAAATACTTTTGATAAGTGAAGGACAAAAGTTTCAGTACAAATAAATCAACAAAAATTCATCTGATGTAAATAGGTTATTTCTTTCTTCTAATATTTTAGTTGGATATAATAATATTTAAGAGGCCAATAAGGTATTCTTCCTAGCTTGTGTCTATTTTCTTTGCACCATGATTTGTTATCATAACACCAGCCAACTTAGTTCTGGTTGCTTTAAAATATTGTATATTAAATTTAGTAATTGTAGCTGTTAGTGCATTTCTCAAGAAAAATATGTATTTGTGATGGTCTAGGTAATTAATTACTATGTACATCCTAAAATTAAAATTATAGATATACACAAATGCCCCAAACATGTGATTCCTCTCATGTAATAAAGGCAAGCATCAAATAATTTGATGAACATAGATACACAATCTCAATAATGCAGATTAAAATCTTGAGATGCAAAGACGCTTCAGAACCAATATCATGTAAATATGAGGTGGAAAAATCTGGCATACATACACACACACACACACACACACACACATACATAGGTACTTGTAAAAATGATTTTAGAATTCCTTCTTTTAAGATATTTTTGTAATTATTGCAATTTCTAAATATCTTTTAGAATTAAGTTTACAAAACTGAATAGAATTTTCTTTTTAAAAGTATGTGTTTATTGAAGTAGTGAATGTTATTTTGAAACACAGCATTGTAGTTAATTTTCCCCATTTATATTTAATTTACACTTTTGTTTCTCCACATAAATTCATCTCTGGGGTCTTAGAAGGTATTCTTTGTGCTCAAGAATTTTGTGGAGCACAATCTTCTCTACAACATCTCCATCTGCTGGCTTACAGAAAAAGTCAAATTTTAATTGCCATTTCTTTAAATGTGATTTTCAAAATTTTCTAATGTTGCTTTGTAGAATTAAAATATAAAATTATTAAATTATTGTCAGCTAGACAAATGGTTATTTGCCATAATCATTCTTTAGAATAAATAGAAACAGGTTCTTATGCACAAATGTAATATTTGCTCTTTAATCTTCAAGCCCTAGGACATCAGATACTTATGTGTATAAACTATTTAGAAAGTTCCAATGTTTTTCTAATTATTGCGACATGAAATTTTACTAAATTTTGCTAAAATTTTAATATGTGATAACTTAATATTTTCTGTAAAATCCCTGTTGGTTTTGTTAGCTATAGAAACACCAATATCAACTTACTATAATCTCAAAAATTGAGATATTTTCTACAGAGGCAGGTGGATCTCTGTGAGTTTGCAGTCTGGTCTGCAAGAGATATTTCCTATGACCATGATAAATTACTTGTGAAGAACTACTAGAGTCTCCTTCCATACTTATACTAAGTTGCTCAGACAAGCCTTCAGAGACTGCTCCCTACTAAAAGCAAGGCATTTCCAAGGCTTTCATTACAATTAGAAAGACCATTGAGGTAAATAATCAGAAAACAATTGTGATTTGGAACTTGTTCTTTTATTCTCTGACCACTGAAAGGCACTGGGGAAATGGCTTTGGGTGAACAAATGAATGAATTTAGAGACCCCTCACTGCTTTCAAATGCTGTTCTGATGGTAATCTCAATTTTCTATCTTTTTTTATCCCTTGAATTCTCTCATCATGAAGGCATGTTTAAGCATTCTTTTAAAAATTTTTCTTAGTACCAGTTCTAGACAAAAGGAAATGAAAGGAAGTGGGAAAGAGAACTGAAGGGTGTGGATAAGAGAGAGAGAGAGAGAGAGAGAGAGAGAGAGAGAGAGAGAGAGAGAGAGAGAGAGAGAGAGAGAGAGAGAGAGAGAGAGAGAGAGAGAGAGAAGATGGAAGGAAGGAAGGAAGGAAGGAAGGAAGGAAGGAAAAAGAAAAGAACTAAACACAGACAGATACTGAAAATCTATCTTTAAATCCTCTGGTATCCATGGAAACAAATAGGAACAAGCAGGTACCTTCATTATCCGTTTTGACTGAGAAGGTGTGGGAGCTGAGTGCAGCAGAGCACATTCCTGATCAGAATAGAATGACTCCCTTTCACTTAACTCAAACCATTCAGTAGATTTACTTAGCTCTTTAACTCCATGTCAGCCTCAACATTCCTGGGTAAGTACATCCATCTCACAAATACAGCTAAATTGCTAAACAGACCCTTGAATCTGTCAATATGACACCACTTAGTGCTAATGTTTTGCTTTCTTGGCGAATAAATTCAATGCTGTTGATTATTTTCTTGCATTAACTAAAATAAGGAATAAGCTACATCAGAAGCAATGACTGGTGATTTTTTTTTTTTTTTTTTTTGGTTTTTACGAGACAGGGTTTCTCTATTGTTTTGGAGGCTGTCGGTCCAGCCTGGCCTCGAACTCTGAGAGATCCCCCTGCCTCTGCCTCCCAAGTGCTGGGATTAAAGGCGTGTGCCACCAACGCCCGGCTGACTGGTGATTCTTGTAAGCCCACATTGGTATTAGAGGAGACCTTCTTACTTTTCTGGAGAAAGTGTGGGAAAGACATTTGGATCTTTTCTGTGGATGTTCTTAATGCTGTTGCATCCTTTCTATGAAAGGACCTGACTAAATACGGCAAGCAAACAGATTATCCACACTGAAGTAAAACCCATAGCAGAATTTAAATGATCTTGTTTAGCTTCATACATCTGACAGCAGAGACTCGCGCCATTTAACTGCGCAAGTTGTGATTGCTTGCTAGTGCGTCACACAAAACCCTCCCAATTCTTTCTTCCCTTTAAAGAGTTAAATTCATTTTACAATTTCTGCTGTCCTTCGCAATAGAAAAAGAAAGAAAAGAAAAAGGAAAAAGGAACAAATGATTCAAAATTTCACTTTGCAGTTTTTGAAATTTCCAAAGGGATAAAAATAAAATTTTAAATGTGTAAATTGGCTTGGCAGAATCTACTAGCCAATGTGGACTCTAGAAAATTCTGTCTACAGGGGTCGTTTCTGTAATGGCACCATACTAGCCGTATGTGGCTGTCAGTAAGTTTACTGCATAGGGGCGGCAAAAGTCAAGGTGCAGGACTCTCCTGGTGACATCTTTTTGCTTCGCTCTTCCGTGTTGTTTTGGCGCCTGATGTAATGGTCTGTGGGTGTGGTAGATCTGGGAAAGTACATTTTCAAATTTTTGCTTCAGTTTTTTTTTTTTAAGAAAAGGAAGAAATCTATAGAAAAATGAAGACTTGAATATACTGGTTTCTCAGAACTACGGTCTGATGTATGAAATTCAGCATGAAAACTGCATTCATTCCATTTGTATATATCCTTACCAAGTATGTCAGTTCAATTCAGTTTATACTAGAAGTAAACCCGTTCAAGAACACTTGAGGATACACGGCACACAAACTAAAACCTCTGACCCTTAAAGAGATCTGGTACAGTGGCTCAACACCTGTTGGAATCGAGAAACACTCATTCAGTTTGGTTGATGTATCTGTTATTTTCACAGTAAGTTCATCTCATTATTTTTATCAATAATCAACCTCTCAATTATTAACTTCTTTCACAATGTCTTGGAATATTTCAGAATCTATGTACACACCTACTTTGCAATGCATTGCGACATACAAAAACAGTTGGTTAAAATACGTATCAAACTATAACTCACAAGAAGCAGAAACTTCTTGATGACACATGAACAGTCTAATTCAGTAGGCAAATAGGTCAACTATGGACACCTTTGACATTTACTTAAAACACTTTCTTTGTACCTGTTATGTAATAGCATTTATTGCATTTTGGTACCCTTAGGTGACATATGACATTTTAATTTCTTATTCACTTATTTATTTGGAGGGGGCATGTGGAGGTCAGAAGACAACTTTCAGGAGTCGGTTCTCCCTAATGTCAGGTACCCAGGGAGTAAACTCAGGTGGTCGGGCTTAATGGAAAATGCTTATATCCACTGAGCCACCTGGTGTCCCTTCTATGAACAAATTCTCTATCTGTCATTTCTGTCTCTAACTCTGTCTCTCTGTCAATTCTATTTCTATTGCAATCTGTCTCTTTCCTTGGCATTCACATTTTAAGAAAACAATCTTCTTAAATTGATCTTGCAGTAAAGCTAGAATTTTGGTCATGTAAATAACCACAATCACATTATCATCCTAAGCATTTTTTTTCATTTATCCGGGGGCAGGAGCTGCAACCTGGCTGCTAAAGTCCCTGGTGTTACAGAGCTACAGAATACAGGACAGGCTTCTCAGTGGGTCATGAGTGGGATGACAGCCGACTGTGGGAATACTGCCTTGGGCATTTCCTCTGGTGATTTTCTGCTCTATCTGCTACACGGGAGTCAAAGTGGGGGGGTGAGCAACCTGCAAATCATCCCCAAACTGATATCTATGGAATGGAAGCTGAGAACATCAAGGCAGGAAACATCTGCCAGCCTGGAGGCCGGAAATGGTGGCGTAGCAGTTGGGAGCACGGTGGATGCTGCCTCAGCGCTGGGACCTGGCCATCGGCCTCGGGCGACCTCACACTTGCAGGAGACTGGGCTCTGATCATTCTGCCCGAAGCGAGTTCCAGAGTCCTGCACAGAGCACAGGTGCTGACACTGAATACTGCAAAGGCTAAAATGGCTGTTCTGCGAATTCTTCAGATTTTAAAACTCAGCCGGATGCAATCGCTTCCGAGTCATGCTCATTCTCCAGTCGCCTTTGCCTGAGCCTCTAACCCGGGAACAAAGCACGCACGGCCAGCGAGCTCTCTGGCTGTCCTAGGCTCCACTTACGCAGGAGCTTCAGTGAGCTGAAAACGGACCTAGCTTCTGGTCCTCGCCTTTCTCATCCCCGTTCTGCTGGTGACCTGGTTTTGGTTTGTATCCCCGAAGCTGGTAGACATCCCCATCACTGCCGGCATCCCCCACTGCCGGCATTCTCATGCCTTCTGAGTCCCTATCGGCTTAACATCCCTTCCCCCTCAGGCTCACACCAGTCAGCCAGGGCCTGTGTCAGCCTCGTGCCCGCGCCCCTCGGGTGGGCATTATGTAACAGCCCCGGGCCCAACTTCACAACCATTGTAACAACTTGTCCGGTGAAAAAGAAGGACGTGGTGCTCACGGGGACTGTAGGTTAGAGTTGCTCTGCCAGGCTACAGGAGGAAGGCAGTCCCCCGTGGGATCTGTCCAACAGTCCCACAGCGCGCCCTGGGGAACAACGTGTTCTCTGTTGGTAGGGTGCCAACAGGCGCGCTAGAGGGGGTTGGGACAGTCTCTTTGCAGGCGCTAGAATCAAGCAAGAACCCCCTGAACACGAGAAAGACCTGTCCGAGTCTACCCTCCACCCCAGTTTCGCAGTGCATGCACCAGCACACTGTTTAGTGCCTTTTGCCCCCTCTTTATTGACCGCGGGCCAGTGGGGGTCCCTGAGATTACAGCCGCCTTCTCTCTGCACCCTCACACGCACGCGCGTGTGCAGTCACTCCCACCCACACATGACAGGCCAGCAACACACACACACACACACACAGCATCTCACACTAGCATTCACTAGCTTGCTTTCCCTGTGTAGCACTGGAAAGACATGAATATTCATTACTTACATGCATTGGTGACTGCGAAACTGTTGGCTACCTCCAAATTGTCGATGTGGGGTGTCAGTCTGAACTCCGAAGTGGAAAACTGAACCATCCCTACCCGAAATGCACTGTATTCTTGATCAGCACCCCTTGGAAATAGCCCCCCTGCAAAGAATAAACAGCAAGCAAGAGAACCATGTCAGAGCCCTGGAGAAATAAGAGTGGAGCTGCTAGTACCAAGCAACCCTGGAGTCTCTATTCACACTATTCACACGAACCGCCGGAATAAACATAATCACCGAGTTGGGCAGCAAGGGTAGGACAACCAAACGGTGGTCAACGGGTCTAGGAACGGAAGAGAGTCTGTGGGTCAGAAATGCTCTCCTTCTTAATCGTAAGCTTTGCGTTCATACCCCCAGAAAATCTGAGCACACTAGAGAAAGGCAGAAGTAACGCACTCGGGGATCATAAAACGAACAGATCTTTCCCTCTATTGTGTCAAAAGGCATAGTCATTTCTTTTTGCTTCAGCCTAAGACAATCATGTATATTCTAGGTAGTTTAAATCTGGAATGCAGTCAAGGTATGACATAAGTCTACATGACATGAATTAATTTGCCCACCGTGAACAAAGATTCCCAACAAATTATTCACAATTCAAAGGCATAACACAAAAGGTACCTACCTATCTGTATGCTGTTAGAAGAGACACCGAAAATCAGTCCCCATAAAACAGGAGAAAGGAGGACAGAAATATGCATAATCTTTTGCATTTCCAAGAAAAGTAGAGCATCCACAAAATACCCCCTCTTTTCCCTTTTCCTCCTCTTCCTTCTTTGGCCGTTTTCCTCAACAAATTAGATCCTCTGCATTCTGAGGTCGGAATTTAGCAAGGAGCTGCTAAAAACATGAAGCGGAGGCAGACGAATCCTTATTTCCCAGGTCTTGCTGGTTGCTGTTAATGCCTTGCGTCCTGTCCCCTCTCCTGAAGTCCCGAGGACTGGCTGAATGCAGTTTCAGCTGAGCTGCCACTGTGGTCCCGGTGTCTGGGAATATTCAGCACCCTCCCATGCACTCACACAATCACCCTCTCTCGAGCTCTCTTCTCCCTCTCTCCTCTCTCACACGCGCGCGCGCGCACACACACTCATACACACACATACACATGCACACACACGCACGCACACACACACACACACACACACACACACAGGAAAGTCACAGAGAGGGGCAGGCAGTCCCGGACGCGCGTGCGCGACTCGTGGCAGGCGGCGGGATCGCGCACCCACCCCTCCCCCGCACAACGCCCCGCACCCAGCACAGCTCTGGCAGCTCCTGCCAGAGGTGCCGAAAAGGAGAGGCTCAAAAGCGGGCAGTCTGGTGCTTTTTAGAGACCTCCAGCCTTGCGCATCTGAATTTTAGCACCGAGGACAGCGCTTCGGTCGGTGCACTGGCTGAGGTTGCTGCAGAGATGCTCCAGCCAGTTCCAAATGCTGCAAAACTGATTTCCGGTTGCTATGCCTAGGAAGCCGAACTGCTAATTGCTGTTGCCGGTGGAGCTTTCTTCTATCGGGCCCTGTTGTTTTACATTAATAAAAAACGATTATGATTTGATCGCCTGAAAATCCACTTAGCAATATTGACACACTGTCCTCTTCCTTACCTGACCCAGCAGAAAAGCAAACAAGACACTCCCTGAAGATACCAAAATTGTGAACTTTGGCTTTATGTGATGTAGGGATGTAGTTAAGAATAGAATTTTGGGTTTCCCCAAAAGATGACAAAAAAAAAATGTAGCCGGATTGAACCTTTAACGGGCTTTGTATGTATGTCCCTTTGGAGTATGTCCTCTTAGGTGGTGGTATGGTTTGTTCAAGCCACACTGCCTGTGGATTGCTCTTGTACTTCACTGCAGCCTCCCTGGTACTGTAGGGTCATATGGACTTAGCTCTTAGATGTCCCTTCTTTATGTGAATTGAAAGGAATCGTAGTTTCCTGGGAGGGGAAAAAATAGACCAAGCTAGTCTAGAAAGGCTGCAAGGTTGCAAAACCTTTCTAGACACTTAGTTACAAACCGGATACCCCCTCACATTTTCAGCTTATGCTGAAAAAAAAATCATCGTTGCATCATGGAAAGAGGTCACCTCACTACAGCAAGCCTGCTTGAGCCTCTGAGAAATAAAGAAGAGGTTAGAAATCAAAGTCTGTGAGAATGAGGTCAGTAGAGAATAGTGGAGATTGTGTATGTCTGTGAAATCCATATTCCACATGCTGCTGCATGTCAAGCCATCTCTATCTACCTTCTATGGCAATTGTCTCTGTTGCCTCAGAAGTTCTTCACCAAATTACATGTGTTTTGTTTTAAATAGAGAAATGAAGACTCAGCCCAAAAACAAACAAACTAACTAACAAACAAACAAAAAACAAAAAACTGTCGCCAGGAGTAAGGAGATTGCAGCCGACAGCATCAAAGGGAGAATCTCCCCACGATCCAAAGTTCATGAGAGCACCTCATGGTTAGAGCTTGTAGCAAAAATGTGACTTTAATATCACACATGGTGGTGTCCTTTTTTTAACCATCTTAACTCATACTTCTCCCTTAGTCACACTGGGTGTCAAATTCTCCATTTATTAAAATACGTTTTTAAAATATATATTCAGTAGAAAAATGAGAAGGGATGAATGTAAACAAAGACCAAAGCAATGCCTGTGGCTTTTAAATCCTGTAAGCTTTTGATTTCAAGTTATGATCTCTCTCTCTCTCTCTCCTGTTTCTATCTCTCTCTCTTTGTGCTTCTGTCTGCCTGTCTGTCTCTGTATCCCTCTCCCCTTCTGCATGTGTGTGTGTTCCTAAGCCAAGAATGA
Source organism: Mesocricetus auratus (assembly GCF_017639785.1). NCBI lineage: Eukaryota > Metazoa > Chordata > Mammalia > Rodentia > Cricetidae > Mesocricetus > Mesocricetus auratus. The sequence continues at coordinate 74,368,815 of NW_024429193.1, read as the reverse complement.
AGAATTTATATATAATTTACTGATCTTACACATTATAGGTGAAAAAATACGTTCTTTTTTTGTAACTAACAATTTATTTCACCTGTGAACCAAAAACGCCATAATATATATTAGGTTGTTCCTCAGAATAAGAAGACATGAAGCACGGTAGAGTGTCAATGAGAAAAAAAGTTTGTAGGGAAAATAAGAATTATAAGTATCTCAACTTGTTACAAAGAATAATCGAACACTTACACACACTTTCATTTCTGCTTCTGGTGCCAAACACAAGAGTAGTGTGAAGTTTGTGAACTAAAAGAAAACGATCAAGAAATACAGCAAATAAAATATTTCTTCAGGCACATTCATTTTCTTTCCATTCAATATTTTACAACAAAGTGTCTTGATTTTTATCCAAAGTGCTTTAGGATGGGAATTGGAAATAAAGGGAAGCTAGCTTAGTTATGGAAAAAATGTGATATTTAACATGTTTCTCCAGCAAATTAAAATATTTTTTAAAGAATTTTTAAAAGCTGCTTACATCTTAACCTATTCATGGACAGATATGAACTCAAAGTTGATGAAATTATATCCTAAAGGAAGATGAATTTGATGAATCATAGTGCATTCTGCCCAAGGAATATACATAACCTTAGCAAATATTACTTTGTGCTAACAAATTATAATTGGTATATAAGATCTATAAAGTATTTATCTGATATTATTTGCAATTCAATTGCTACTCTAGTGATCTGTGTTCATAATTTAGGTAAACATCTGACCTTCACACACCTAGAAGCAGTTCCTTCTAAATTACAACATAATTACATTAATATTACCTTCCGTGAAGCTTTTCAATACAGCACATTAGGTAGTAAATATTTCTTTTCACCAGGGAATGCTAATTAAGTATAATAAAGATAAATCGAAAGGAGTGAATTGAATGGTTATAAAAATAAATGGAAAAATACTGGTGCTTTGTTTTCATATGCCCAAAGATCTCCCTTTAAAGCCATGAAGCTTCATGTTTCTTGAATATTTATCTTAAACTTATCAATAATAAAATCAATTTTGACTATTACAAAGAAGTTGAATAGCACAGTAGGCTCCAAAGACCAAGTTGCTATTTTCTGCCCTCTGCTGTTCATTTCTGGAAACTATGTAGCCCTTAAACATTTTTTTCAGATGCAAGAAAATTCACAAAAAGAAAACAAAACACAAAATATTATCTTCCTCACTGATTGTTTCCGTGGTTGGTTGGGGCCATTGTTTTCAGTATACACTAACATTTAAATATAATTCTTCGTATGAAAGCTACAAATAAGAGTAGGATATAAATTTGCTAATGTATACCTTAGTCCACCTTTATTTCAATTGCACTTTTACTTTTATATGTAAAGTAGAGTTTCATAAATTATTTAAATAATTTAAATATTTGTCAAGTTTTCAAATTTTCATAGACGTACTCTATAATGCAAATAGTTTTCATAGAAAAATTTCATCGTGTGTGTCAAATGGGCTGGTGGTAATTTTGAACAGACTGGAATCAAACTCATGCTGCATTCCTAGTAAAAACCTGTATTCCAAGCACAGGTGGTATAGTTCATACTGATTAAGTCTGACCAAGTGGAAGTCATCTTGACCATCATCAACAGAAAAGAGAAGATTACATTCGGTTCACAGGAAGTGTCCAAAAGAGCAGTCACTGCAGAAGGAACAGAGTTCCAATAGTCTAATCATGAGACCCCATTTCCCAGAACACCATAATTAAGTGAATAAGAGTCATGAGGACCTAAATATAAAGAGAAATACATTCTGAGGTTCCTTTTCAATTTAGAAAAAAATAATAGCATAAATATTCAGATTCAGGCAATTATTGTTCAGGCTGTTGTTTTGTCAAAACTTTAGATTATTGGCTCAGCATATCAAACTCAAGGTTCAACAGGCTTAATAAGCACTATAAATGTATGTATATAAATATATGTTTGAGGATATTTAAAGTATAGAGCCCTAAAATAGAAAAACATAGTGTTTATTTTAGATTTAAAGGTTTGATGACATGAATTTCAATTTTGGCATCCATAGATAGCAAGGGACTACAGTATTTACCTTTACGATTGATGCTGTAAATGAAAGGATTAAAGTCATGTGATGAGGAAATAATGAACCCAAAAATTAGACAAGTTACCACTGAAATTTGAGGATGGTAATTATGATGAATAATCTTGGTTTTGAATTTAACACACACAGAAGAGGTAAGTTCAATTGAACAATTACCACCATTAGTCTGATCTCTGGCTATGTCTATGTGGCAATATTTTAATTGCTAATTAATACAAAAGGGCCAAGTCCACTGTGATCAGGCCTGGATAGGTAGGCCTGTGTTATATAAGAAAGGTTGCTGAGTAAGTCGGGGAGCAAACCCAGTAACTGAGCTTCCTCTGCTATTTTCTACTTCAACCACCTGCCTTGACTTCCTCTCTTGGCTTTCTTCAAGTACACAAAATGGAGAGTAAACTGTAAGCTGAAATAAGTCCTTTCTTCTTGAACTTGCTTTCATTTATTCCAGTAATAAATGTATCTTTTTCTATTTTCTTTGCTTCTTAATATGCCTTAGTCCCAATTCATCTAATTAATGCTGGCTTTAGAATTGGATTGGCTCTCCTGCTTTAAACCCAACCATATTGTTAAAATACAATTCAAAATTTCTGTATTATATCAAAGAGCCATTGATATAAGAGAGAAGAAAACAAAAGAAGGGACTGTCATCTGTGTGTATTTGATTCTTTTCTAAAACTCTAATCTCCTTCATGTTTATTATCTTCCTTAGGGTTGCCTTTCCCAGTATGCATACATATAAAAGTTAAAATTTTCTGTGCTAATATTAATGTTTGAGTTTTCCAGAGAAAAGGGGATTTCCTGACAGTAGTCTTCAACTGCTTCAGAAAGAGAATGGGATTCACTTCCTCGATTCTGCCTCATTCGACTGGATGCATCTGAACCGCCCCACATCATCGACCTCACCTGACAAGCACCATCCTGAAACCAGCTTGGAACTACATCATTCGACACATCTCCAGACCAAGGAACTGATACAGTGCATCTTCTACAATCTGACCAGAGCTTCAGATAATAGCTTCAATCAAAATTAGAACTCCAATCAAGAACTTCAGTCAAGCATCTCCTGCCAAACAGAGACTAATTAACCTACTTAAGACTCTTGTTACACTAACAATTTCTTCCCACAGGTCCCCATGATTGTCATCATCCCACTTCAGCAGGAAGTAAATTTGAGAATTCCACGTCCCTTCTCCCTACTATTGATATTAGAGGATAGTTTACACCGGTTAGTGTTAGTTTTCAATTATTTTAGGGTTGGGTTTGGAAAGAGGTGTTCAGACTTAGACATCCCTTTCAGATAAGTTTAGAATTTAGGTGGAATGGATATGTTTAGCTAAGGATATAAGTAGATTATAACTAAATTATCACCCTCTATGTATATATGTTGTATATGTTTGAATTTGTATCAAATTTAAATCTTCTATTTAGACTAAAAAGGGAATTGTAGGAGTGAACCCCACAAAGCTATCCGCCCATGAGGATGGGGACAAGTAAATTAGCACAGGCAGAGATAAAAGGAAGCGAAAGGAAAAAGGAACTCCTCTTTTGGAAGCCAGCCACGCTTCTAACTCCTAGCTTGTGTGACTCTCTCTCTCTGGTAAATAAATATATTGTATCCCCTATAGCATCGGCTATCATCATTATATCTTGGATTTCAAGGGGGGAAAAAAGACATGTCATCAAAGGCTCATAAATGGATTGAGTCAAGCAGAGCTTAGCTAAGAAAAGGCTAACATTTTGTCGAGGAAGGCAAATCATAGAAAGCCAATGACATCAGCAAAAACATGGGCACATGCTGAAAATTACAAGTAGTTCAGTGTTTCTAGGATAAGGAGTGTGAGTAAAGATGAGTGGCAGAAACAAGCAAGATTATGGCTTGAATTATATATAGTTTATAAATATGCATATATTGCACATCTATATTTTATATACAGATACAATATATGCGTGTGTATGCTTTATATGGCAGAGGAAAAGAGACAGTGTATAGATCACATAGAGATATAAGGTCTTAAGACTTGCTTTTTAGGCTATTTTGAAAGCAGCTTTTAAGTAGAAGCCTATTGACAGTAGGAAGATGTGGTATGAGTATGTTTTTCAAGAAGGGGTTACAAGGGCTTGAGCTAATAAAGACACAATAGAGATAGGAAGAAAAAGTTGGATTGAAAATATTTAGGAAGCTGGGCAGTGGTAGCAAATTTCTGGGCAGAAGCATACAGATTTCTGTAAGTTCAAGGCTAGCCTGGTCTACAGAATGAGTTCCACAACAGACAGGACTAATCAGAGAACACAGCCTTGGAAAACCAAAATAACAACAACACATTTAGATAGATCATTATAAGGATCTGCCAGTAGACTTATGTGCAATGGAGATTAAGGAGATGGAAAGATAAAGCTCACTTGCATGGAAGGAGACAGTGCCAGTGATTGAGGAGAAGGCTGAAAATCAGAAGTGTACACAGGAAGGTAATGCTTCCCATGGGTCTGGAAGAGTTATTGGAGCTGCCAATCACAGCAGCTGCTTTAGCCCCGGATGCTGATTTTACTGTTCAGAAAGTTAACATTGGGAATCATTCCTTTATAGCTTTTCATCTGATAGCTCCAACTTATTAAAAAATGTGAATAAAGCAAAATAAATGAACAACAATCACATTATGAGGGAAAAATGAGATGTTGGAAGCTTAAAATACTCCTTTTTTGGATAAACCTATAATAATTTTTCTCCTTGCAAAAATATGTATCTAAGGTTATACCTTGAACATAGACCCAAGGAACAGTTTCTCACTTTTGTTTATTTAAAACAGAATGCTAATAGAGTTTGTGTGGGCTAGAAAGATAACTCAGCAGATAAGAGTACACATGCTATTGCAGAGGACCTGAGTTCAGGCCTGAACACTCAAGTTTGGTGACCCACAAATACCTGTGTAACTCCAGCTCAAGGGAATCAGCCATCTTTCTTCTGGCCTCAATGGACATCTACACTCAAGTCAACATACAAAAATAATTAAAAATAACTCACAGAAAGGAAATATTTGTGAAGCAATCTGAACACTATAGTGTGGTGTGATTATTGTTCACCTCACAAGATCTAGAATAGTCTAGGACAGAAATCTGTGGGCTTGTCCAGGAAAGGGGCTCTAAGTTAGGTAAACTGAGGTGGGAAGATATACCTTAAATGTTCTTAGTACCAATCCATGGGCTAAAGAAAAAATAAATGAAAATTAAAAAACAAGGTGAGCACAAACATACATCTCTCTCTGTTTCCCAACTGTAAATACAATGTGACCAGTTACCATAAGCCTTCCTGACCATGACACCCATCATGATGGACTATAATATTAAACTGTGAGCCAAAAAATGTATCCTTCATTTCTTAGGTTATTTTTCCATATGCTTTGTCCTTGTGATATAAAAATAAGTGATATACGTGGGTACCTTTAAAGAAATTTTGGTGGCTTATAAAAGCTTTGCTCATACTAAAGATTCTAATTTTTTATCTCCTTGATTATTCATCTTTTCAGAAAGTTCAGCATGGTTTTCAATAATTTTGTTTCCAAATGCTGTCAATGAACATAAAATTTTAATTAATTACATTTCAAGGTTTCTAATTCTACTATTATCCCATATAACATCTTTATAAAGCTAATACTTTAACTTTCACTAAGCATGTGATAACTGAAGTTGATATCAGGCAGTATTTTTCATAAAGCATCAATGTAAGAATGAGGTGAGGGTTAAGACCAATGATCATAAAACCTAGTTGCAATCAATTCTATGTCTATATGTGATTAAAGCTTTACAATTATAGCCACAAACAATAACATTAGGGAGATGGTGAAAGAAAAAGATTTGTTACCTCCACTTATCATACAATACACAGATTATTTTCCTTTGTGAGTAATTTCAAAAGTAATTATGAGTATAGAAACAGCCACATTGAAGTAAGTAGGAAGATTTGAGCCTTATTGCTATAGCCTCATGAATGGCACAGTACCATTGAATCTGGAGGAAATCTCTAGCTCTAACTTCCTTCTAGGGAGGAGAAGAGTTGGATCATAAATCTGATTTCCCTGCAAAGTAAATGAACATTAGGTGACTGGCTTTTATTTTGGAATACTGACATGGACTTAGCAAGTGATAGTGCCTTTGGAATGATAGTGAGCAAATACGACAGTGTAACTTAACACTGGGAGCAGGGCTGGGGGAGTTCTTTCACCTCTGGGGAGAAAATATATATCTGGTATTTTAACTCGGTCAGCTGCTCTGGAGGAAATGGCTTCCATCTCACCTAATAGTGAGAAGGTGATCAAGAAGACTAGAGGTTTGTGAATTTTACAAAGTCATTAGTTTGTAGTAACACAAAGGATCACAAGCTCAGAGGATCTTTGGCCAGGTTTATTTGATGCTAACCATGTACATAGACAATCAGGGAAACCTGAAAGACTCTTTAAAAACACAAAAGTAACACTTAAAAGGGCAATAAAAATGAAGTAAAAGCCAAACATAATCCAAACAAAGGAACAGTGCAAAATGACAGAAACTGTCCCAAATACAAGGGAAATACATAAGTAACTGACAAATGAATTAAAAATAGCAGTTGTAAAAATGCACAAGATAAAAACAAAAATTTTAATGGAAATAGAAAATGTGCAAGGTGTCAGAAACCTTTAAGGCCAATAAAACAGTAAGTCAACTGTGAGGATCCAATGGAGGATGAACGGTGGAAGAGCAAGAAGAGGTCCAGTACTTAAGTCATTTCAGGTTACCCGTCAAAGAATAAAAAGTAATAAGAATGTAAAGGGATGGAGACGGATTAAGACCTCTTGGGAAAAGAAACCAGAGGACCAACTGTGGGCGTTACATGAGGAAACTTAACCAAGATGTAAACCAGGAAGTTCCTTGTAAAACATAACTGTGGAAAGTTTCTTGGGCCTTAGGAATGAAAATTGACATTCAAAGACAAAAAGACGAAGACAACACAAATAAAAGAATTCAAAAGAACACCTAGGCAAAGTTACATCCAAATTTTCAAAACCTGGAGAAAAATAGAAATTTCAAAACTTAAAGAATAAAATAAAACTTTATGTGAAAAGAACTCTACAAGGTCACCAGTGTACTTTTCAGCAGGCATGGGATAGCTGTAAAGGATAATGATATTCTCAAATAGAATTTTTAAAAAATTGCCACTCTTGTACCCAGCAAGACTATATTTCATAAAGAAGAGGACTTTTCTTCTTGGAAAAAAAACCCTGAGAGATGCAATATTACTTACCTTTTTAAATTGGGAAAAGAACCCCTCAATTTGTAAGAAACAAACACTAAGCAGAACTCATAGGTCTGTGCCTAGCCCATTTGTCATCAGAAAGGCTGCCTCCCATAGCTGATGGAATCAGATGGAGAGACCCAAACATTAGGCTGGGTTTGGGGAACCCTGCAGAAGAGGGCACAAAAGAGATGGGGGCATGGAAGACACCAGGATAACAGGGCCCACAAAATCAAATAAACAGAGCTAGTAGGGGCTCATAGATACTGAAGCAACAGTCTTAGAGCCTGCATGGGTCTGAGGTAAGCCCTCCGTACACATGCTGCGGTGGTTGGCTTGGCGTGTTTGTGAGATTCCAAACAGCGGAGTGGGGGTGTCTGTGACTCCTTTGCCTGCTCTTGGGATCCTTTTCTTCTGACTGGGTTGGCTTGTCTGGTCTTGAAGATTCGTGCCTCTGTCTTACTGCATCATGTTATGCCATGTTTGATGATACCACTGCGAGGCCTGTTCTTTTTTGAAGGGAAAATGAGGTACAGAGGATCTCGGAAAGAGGAGCAGTGGAGGGGGGACTAGGAGGAGAGGAGGCTGTGGTTGGGATGTATTGTATCAGAAAAAAATAAATGACAAGGAAAATAATAAAATATGAACAAACACTAAATAGAAACGGGAATAAAACCGATTGGTAAAAGTAAATGTGTAGATAAACATAATATTCTTGTAATAGTGATACAACTTCTAACATTAAATATAAAGATAAAATACTAAAGATAATAAATGTGCTAATAGATTCAGAGTATCAATACAGATTTTGGTATCGGCAATATGAAATGGGGAAAGATACAAGGGCAGCTTTTGTGTGTAATTGTAACTGTTATCATATTAGTATGTACATAATGCATTAGATAATTTTTCATAATCCTTATGGTAACCATAAAGAAAATACAGAAATTCCACAGAAGAAAATGAGTTACTAGCCAAAGAATATCAATTAAATAAACAGACGAAACAAAAAGAAATATTCAAAATATCTGAAAGACACATAAAAATATTACAAAATATAGGCAACAAACTTCCCTAGATAAAAGCACTTTAAATATAAATATATTATACTTATTAATTGAAAGGTGCAGAGTTGCTGGACACATGAAAGAATACACTACACAGTCTCCAAGCATTTATTTTAAAACACACAAAGGCAAAACATGAGTGAAGTCCGTGAAAATGAAGAAGATGAGGAGGAAAGGAACATGGGTCATGATATGAAGAAACTGAATCCCTGAGTACTGTTGAAAGACCCCTACCCAGGACCCCCTAGTAAAAGAAAAAGAAACCCAAACCCGGTGTCTCACCCTCAAAACAGGATGTCTGTGATCACTATAGCAGTCATGGGACCCGGATAATAATTGCTGAAGCGTGCTGGGAACTTTCATATGACAATACTAGGAAACCTAGTCCTTGGCAACTACCCTGGCCCCCAATTGTGTCTGATCACTATAGCAGTCATGGGACCCGGATACTAATTGCTGAAGCATGCCGGGGTCTTTCATGTAGGAAACCTAGTCCTTGGCAACTACCCCTGCCCCCAAGATGATCTCAGCCCATGCTTAAGTAGCCAATGAAATACCTGTTGCTATGCTGATACTTATGTAACCATTAAAATTCTATAAATATTGTACTCCCTACAAGCCCGGTATGCTCTGCACCCGAGTTGCAATAGCATCCGCAGGCGCCTGTGTACTCAATAAATCACCTCTTGCATTTGCAGCCAGTGGTCTGGCTCCGGTTCTTGGGCAGAGGGTTCGGTTCAGTGCCCGGCGCTTTGATGCCGAGGTCTTTCACTGTCAGCCCCTATGTGAAATAGTATGGAAGTTTCTCAACTGAAACAGAACAATTCCCCCTTTGGAAAAAAAAATGGAGTTGGTATCTCAAAGAAGTAACACTCTATGCTTTTTTTAGCTATACTGATTTGTCGGTGCCCATAAGATGGCTCTACTCCATCTTGGCTCAGGGACAGAGTTCAAACTGTCCTCAGTAAGTCTTAAGACCTAAAGGTCAAAGGCGTGGCTGCAGTAGGATGTTTGATCTTGGCCTTGGCTGTCTTATTCTAAATAACAGCAAACCTGATCTAAGGTGTGGTTACTCCTGACCTTCAAGGCTGGGTAACAAGAAGTTGAATCTAAGGTGTGGTTACTGAATCCTTGGGGAAAAGAGGAAGAAAAGTTTGTTCCATATACATGATACCATGTTCCCCTTTCTGGTTAAGGCATATAATAGTGGTGAAAAATAAACTCGTGGCAATTTCAGTATTGACTGATTTGCCCTCCTGGTTTTATTTTTATTTTTGTGTTTTGTGTCTTCATCTTTTCCTTTAACTTTTTTTTTTTTTTTTTTTTGCTTTTCGAGACAGGGATTCTCTATATTGTTTGCTGTCCTGGAACTTGCTCTGTAGACCAGGCTGGCCTTGAACTCACAGAGATCCACCTGCCTCTGCCTCCAGAGTGCTGGGATTAAAGGCGTGCACCACCACCGCCCGGCTTCCTTTGACTTCCTTAGTTATTCTCTGTTTAGTTCACACTTGTCCGCTCAGGTACAAATCTCAGGCTGCTTGGCTGGCTCCAACTGCAGCCCAGAAAACACAGCTTCCCACACTGATAATAGCCAAGTTATGAAGTCATGAAAAAACAAAACAAGTGAAATATGAATATATAAAAAAAACAGTACATACACAAAATTGAATCACATGAGTGCTTCCTTTCACAAGTAAAAAAGAAGGCTAACTGCACAAAGAGTGGGTATCTATTGAGGACATATGTCAGGAGAAATTTTCTGTAGCAGAAGTTCAAACACTATGTTCTACCAATCTGAAGTATTCTCAAGTAGTCTAGAATAGGTAAGCACAAAGTAGAATGGTGTACCACAGAAGCTCAGGGTGTGGAAAATGGAGATTCTGTTTAATAATTGTAGAGTTTCCATTATGCAAGGTAAGTCATTTCTAAAGATGGGCTTGCAGCATTATGCCTTGAGTCAATGACACTGTGCTGTGTAAGTCACAAAATTAAATTGGCATATCTCTTTTTTTCTATCACAGTGTATATTTTAGATTTATTATTAAAACCGCTTCCTTTAACATATACAGTGGTTTTCTTGGCATCTACGCTAACCATGCTTCTTTGGTGTGTTTAACCCAAGCCCCCTTATTTCTGTAGCATTCAAACTCTTGTTTTTCTTTGTTGTGTTTCTGCAGTTTTTTTTCCTTCCTGTTTCCTTTTGTTTGATTTTGTCAGGTTTTATGCTGACATGTTAGGTTTGAGTTTCCTGGCTTCCAAGTATTTTCCTCTGATCTTAAATTTTATAGTCAGCACCGTCTCACCCTCAATCAGGATCAGTCAACCAGCTGCCACTGGCACTGTTTTCTTGTTTCTAGAGGAGCTTGAATTGCTCAGCATAGATAAGAGCAGTCAGCTTCCATGGCATCTAGAGTACAGTCAACGGTGGAAACATTCTTCCCTTCGTCAATGCACTCATTTCAAATTTTAGGGACAGGTAGCAAAACTTTTTCAAGTAGGTAGTCATATATAACATTGAGTGGTATCATTTACCTTATTCCAGAACTGTTATATTCTGTTCATAAGAGACATACCACGTGGATGCCAATAGAAAAATAAACCTTTCCTTATGTCATTACTCACTCTTTTAGGGTGCTGCTTGGCATGGTACAAACAAAGAAGAATTGTCAGGTTGCTAGTTCCATAAAAGTCGATTGCTTCATGTGACAGAGCAAGACGTGATAGCAGCATGAGTGACTTTGGGAGTGAAAGTAGCAAAGGACCACATGGACAAGAAAGACCTCCTGTAGCTACCAGTGTGAAGACTTCAAGGAACATTTAGTGTTGTAAAGGCAGGTCATGGTGCAGAATGAGTCTATCCTGTGGTGGGAAGCTCATCTCATCCATTTAGATGGGGTAGAATGAAGCGAGAACACCCATGGCCTTTCACAGAAAAGTCTTGATCTTTGCTATTGACAAAGGGAGTGTTGAGAGATGACTATGGCCAGTTTGGTTTTGATGCAGAAAAACTTGTGATATCAAAGCCATTTTGTATGTGGTCTTAGGAAGAAAGCAACATCACAGTCATCCTTGCATGGTCTTGTTCACCTGATTAGTGTTTCTCTCCCCATGTGTGTACTTCTGACTTCTGGTGCACAGATTTTCTCTCTCTCTCTTTCTCTCTCTCTCTCTCTCTCTCTCTCACTCTCTCTCTCTCTCTCTCTCTCTCCCTCTCTCCCACTCTCCCTCTCTCCCTCTCTCCCTCTCTCCCTCTCTCTCCCTACATTTACCTTCTTTTTTCTTTTTGGTGTTTTCGAGACAGGGTTTCTCTGTATTGATTTGGAGGCTGTCCTGGAACTCGCTCTGTAGACCAGGCTGGCCTCAAACTGACAGAGATCTGCCTGCCTCTGCTGGGATTAAAGGCGTGTACAACCAACGCCCGGCTCTCCTTACCTTTTCATACCCTACCCCTTTCTTCCTTTCCATCCTTCCAAATCTGTAGCGAATGGTACCGGCTACAACACTTCTCAATGATCCTGGCGAGGTCCTGAGGATTTAAATGATGACAAGAGACAGTGGCTCATTCTTGCAAGGAGAATGGTATTTATTGTAACAAGAGTGGAGCATTAAATACCAGTAAGCACGCATGGCAGGAAACTACCAAGGTCAGGGGCTCACATTCCAAGGGTCCTCCGGCAAAGGGTGGGCTGATAACAGGAACTTGAATTTTGACAATAAGGATGGGAGGAAAACAGGAACTTGCATTCAGGCTTTACTGGGAGAAGGGAACAAGAGGTATTTACTAGAAGCTCCTAGTCACAAGCTGGTCAGCAGACCCCCATAGGGGAAGGGTGAAACATAAATCTTCATTCCCCTTATTTTCATCCCTTCTTCTCTCTCCCCATACCTCTCTCGCTCTTTCCCCCTTCTTCCCTCATCTTCCCTCCATCACTAGTGTTCTCTTCTATGCATCCCTTGGCAGCTGAAACACCTTGCATCCTGTACAACAGTGGCAACGTTCCCAGTTTCAGGCTCCCTCTTTTTCTTCATTTTATGTTAAGAAGCAAAGCATGTTGTGTCATTAAGAGACTAGCTAATATCTTTCACATTCGTTGCCAAGTGAAGACTTGTGTAGATATCATCTACTTTGAACCATTAGTAATACTAATATAATGTTTATGATCATGATCATCTGTTCGCATCTCAGCCTCAACCATCAGAAGATCAGGAACTATCACATGGGGAGGGTATATAAGAAAATAAGCCTGCAGGAGAATGTACTTAGGCCATCTTCTTATATAATTTATTTTTGTCATACACACATGCTAATTTTCTGTTCCACATATATGATTTCCATTTTACAGGATTGCTTCTGCGCTTGTCTAATTTTACAGTCCACTGAAGACAGTATTACCTGTTTTCTATGCATCAGAGATCATTTTGCAGAATCCTTTGGTACCACTGGAGAAAAGCTCAGTATACAACAAGGCCCAGAGGCAAATCAGAAGCTACTTTTGAAATGGGTCCATGTCGTCAATTAAGAGGTGATAATTTCCTACATCAAATCCTGGGCACGTTATCCATTCCCTCATTTTCTTCCCATAGGCTCTATACTGGAATCTGTGAGCTCCATACATTTCCAAAACATTGGGCCTAAGGGATTAGAAAAACAGTTCTCCTCTGAATTCTGTATTAAATAAACACTTTTGCTTTGACTCCAAATGTCATACTTATAGTGTGTGTCTAAGCAATATAACCAAACATTTTACACACACACACACACAGCAATATATTTCTGCAATTTTACAATATAAAGTAACTTGCCTCATATGCATGGGGTCTTGGATTCAGTCCCCTCTAATGGAAAAGTAATAAAGGAAAATAAAATTTGTCATTTTGACTCTAGAGCCTGGGAAGATCTGAGCGCGTGTACTTGGACTATTGCTTGGAGAGAATTTTGTGGGGTCAGTTATACCTTTCATGATCTAAAGTATAAGTCTGCCTGACATTTGGGATGTTTTCTACATCGCTTTGTTGATAGGCAGGCTTGTTGTTAGGCAGGCAGTCCTAGCTTATTATAGAGAAGTCATGCATTGTTGGTGATATGGAAATGTAAGACTAAATTCCATATATGTGTGTGTGTGTGTGTGTGTGTGTGTGTGTGTGTGTGTGAAAAAGGCCTACTGAGAGTTGCTTCTTTCCTTGCTGTGTTGTCAGGTACAGCTACATTCAGTTATCCCTTACTTACTAGTAGTTTATCTACTATGCTCTGCCCCCTATATTTTCTACAAAGGCTTTTAAGAGGATTCCACCTTCTTTTATATCTGTCCAAATTAGCCATGGTGTCATCCAAACAATGTACTAACTTAACCCTGCGCCATGTGGCCATCCAGATCAACCTTCATTCCTCTTTGTGTGCATAAATAAGATGGTCACAAGGGAGGGATGCTAGAGAGGGGAAGAACTGGCTATCTTTTGAGCATCAACTGTTTCATTGTTGCTTCTGGGTTTTTTTTTAAATAAGAGGTGGTTTACTCAAAAAGGTGAAAGATTAACTTCTTCTGGAACAGGAATTTGAGGGAATTCAGAATTCCATAGAGCTCAGACTCATCTGGGGTTTTTTTTTGTTTTGTTTTTATGAGACAGGGTTTCTCTGTATTGTTTTGGAGGCTATGGGTCCAGCCTGGCCTCGAACTCACAGAGATCTGCCTGCCTCTGCCTCCCGAGTGCTGGGATTAAAGGCATGCACCACCACCGCCCGGCTCATCTGGGTTTTTATAAATACCTTTATTATGTTCATCACAGTTTCACTCCTTAACACTACTACATTTAAACTAGAAATATGCAGTAGAACGTGTGATTAGTATTGCAAACTTTGGTTACCAAAAGTCAGAATTGTGTTGTCTTGTACCACAAGTTCCTTGTTGCAACAGGACATGAGGGACTACTTCCTAATAGTGTGCTCATAAGTTTTAACTTCTCACTTCTGTAACTGAATCCTAGACCAGAAAATATGTTTAACATTACCAATATTTGAATCCATTACTGTTGCAACAATTACAAGTACAGTAACATCCCTCCAGTTTCTCTACATAGTGTGTCAATATAAATGAAAAAATTTCCTAGTCATCATAATGTCAGCACCTGACATTAATAATTATCTTGTCCCACCCTCCTTTCTGCAAATGCTCATTCCTTGGCACTTAAATACAAGAGCAACCTGATCCTGAGACTTACCATGAGTCTTCATATCTGAGAGCCACCAAAGTATCAACTATCTTGTATTTGGATTACTGAAGAAGCAGACAGCACATCCCAGCAGAATTATCTGAGCATGTTTCGCTTACAAAGCTCTTGGATTGGGGGGGTTCATAGAGAAATGTCTATCATGCAGCAGAGCTGGTGATATTCTTAGGCTGAGAAAGAGGGTAAGTTGTTGAATCCAAGAAGAGTCATGCAAAGAACGCCACCTGGAAAAATGCAGTCCTACTCATCTAAAGGGTAAGAATTGTTTAAGGGCCATCTTAGAAAGAAATTCTGCCCTCTGTCTTTCTTCTTTCTCAACTATACAGGTGTCTGTTTAAAGTCAACTGAGGGCATCAACGATTGATGTAGCTCATACAGGTCAGTTGCTTAAAGCAGAGGGCATTGTGGAGAAGAGAGAATAAATATAGGGAGTAAATGGTAATTCATCTAAAACACATTGGCCATCCCCTTTTAAGACTGATTAAAATTCAGAGAAATGTTGAGATAATAGATAAACTGCTGGGAAACCATCAGGAATGAGGATGCACAAGTCTGGTATGCTGAGGGCTTACTCATTACCAGTGTTCATGTGTAAATTGCTTGGTTGTTAGTCTTTGTAAGAACAACAAAAGGAAAGGAATGGAAAGAGGATGTAGAATCTATCTTGCCTATATCTGCCCATCAAACCTTTACATAAAAGGGAAGATATAACATACACATGGCAAGACTCTGTATAAGACAGTGTGGAAAGATCTAGTGTTTGGATATTTTTCCTCCCAAATCTGCTTATGTTAGGATAAGACAATGTCAGAATGACAATGCAAAGAGTTTGACTTTACTTTGGCAGCATCAGTTTTAAGATGCAGGGAGATGGTGTGGCCAGGGAAGGGCTTCATGGCTGTTGGCTACTTTTGATGGGCAAGACTATAAAGCCTCAGAGAAGATATAGACAACTCCCAAGACTCACAGAAGAGAGAACACAAAGATGATGTGCACTGTGTATTTGGAGGGCTTCAAAACTCAGTGAACATTTTAACATCATCATTAAAATTATCCACTGGGGGTTGGACAGTAAGCTCACTTGGTAAAGCAACTTGCCTCATAAGCATGGGGTTTTAAATTCTGTTCCCTCCAAGGAAAAAACAATAAAGAAAAATGAAATTTCTCATTTTGACTCCAAAGATTGGGAACACCTGAGTAATGAACTTAGACTCTTGCTTGCAGTTTTGTGGGGTAGGTTACCCTTCATCCATGACCTAACGTACAAGTCTGTCTGACTTTTAGGCTGTTTTCTATATAGCATTTTGATAGGTAAGTTTTTTCATAGGAAGGCAGTTGTAGCTTATTAGGTAGAAGTCACCTGTAATTGGTGATGTGGAAAAGTAAGATCAATTCCCATTTGCCAGGAATTCCCATTGTTTTTGGTCCAGACAAATAGCTTTTCATAACAAATCTGAATGTTGAATTTTCGACTGGAATGTATAATGGAAAATTTATGTAGGAACTTTTTTGGGGGTTTTTGAGACAAAGTTTTCCTGTGTAACCCGAGCTTTCCTGAAACTCACTCTGTAGACCAGGTTGGCCTGGAACTCAGAGATCACCACCTAATTCTGCCTCCTGAGTTCTGGGATTACAGATTTTTGCCACATATCTTGCCAGAAATAATTTTTAATGGAAATATTTCCTTTTATAAAAGAATCAAGCAAAATACAATAAGAATACACTGAGTATTCTTAATTTAGGAAGAGGTGTTCTAGTTCTAATAGCAATCTTGTATGTATGTATATTTGTATTTGCATGTACATGTATTTGTATATGTGTTCTGGTGTGTGTAGAGAAAAGGCAGGTGTCCTTCTATATCCGTCTTTACCTTATTTTCTGAGAGAGGGTCTCTCCCTGAACCTGGTGCTCATTAATTCAGTAACACAAGCTTCCCAGGGAGCTGCAACGACAGGCCTCCATCCTTCAGAGGGGCACTCTCACACCCAAAGTTGATTTGTTCTGCTCTTTGCTAATACCTTCAGTATAACTTACCATAAAAGTTGTTTTCTATGTCAGCATCAGCAGTGAGAAGATACTGCAAGAAAATGGAATATTAAGATGATATCTCAACCATGATCTTGAACCATATTATCTTGCTCATATTATCCCCCCTCCATCTCTTCATCTGAACTTTAGGAGCTCATTCCAGTGCTTGACTGTGGATCACCACATCTGCTTCCATCTGTTACTGGATGTAGGTCTATATTTGTCTTTCTGAGTATGAGTTACCTCACTCGGGATGGTTTTGTCCAGTTTCATCCATTTGTCTGCAAATTTCAAGATGTCATTGTTTCTAACACTGAGTAATATTCTGCTGTGTAGATGTACCACATTTTCTTTATCCATTCTTTGGGTAAGGGGCATCTAGATTGTTTCCAGATTCTGTCTATTGCAAATAGTGCTGCTATGAACATAGTTGAGCAAATGTCCTTGTGACATAATTATGCATCCTTTGGGTACATTCCCAAGAGTGATATTGCTGGGTCTTGAGGTAGATTGATTCCCAATTTTCTCAGAAATCGACATATTGATTTCCAAAATGGCTGTACAATTTTGCATTCCTACCAGCAGTGGAGGCATGTTCCCTTTCTCCACATCCTCTCCAACATAAGCTGTCATCAGTTATTTTGATCTTAGCCATTCTGGCAGGTGTGTAAGATGGCATCTTAGAGTTCTTTGGACTGATAGTTGGGGAACCTGCATGGGACCAAACTAGTGCCTGTGAATATGAGTGACAGTTATGTGATTTGATCTGTTGGGGGGTGCTGGTAGTGGGATCAGGACTTATCTCAGGTACATGAAATGGCTTTTTGGAGCCCATTTTCTATGATGCGATACATTGCTCAGTCTTGATACAGGGAAGAGGGGCTTTATCCTGTATAAACTTGATATGGCAGGCTTTGTTGACTCCCCAAGGGAGGCCTTACCCCTATGAGGAGTGGATGGGGGTGGAAAAGTGGGAGGTAGATAGGTGTAGGAGAAGAGGAAGGAGGGAGAACTAGAGTTGGTATGCAAATGAAAAAAATTAAAATAAAAATAAAAAAATAATATCACTTAACTCCACAGACCCATACATACTTTAATAAACCTGTTTTCAAGGAGAGGTTGTCATGCAATTACATAAAACTATTAAAACTAGAAAAACAATATAAAGTATAAACAAAGAAAAAAACAGTTTATTTGAACTTGACATCACTGGAAAATACCTCCTACCGGATACTATCAAAATACATTGTCAGGCAGAACTCCCTGCCAAAACTGTGCCAGAATTTGCTTGAGCTAACCACTTTCATTTTCTTAGACTTGAGATCAATCTAAGCCTGTGATTAATTCCTCATATGTTTGTAAAAACTGGTATATTTTCTCCTGCAGGAGAAAATGTCCTCCGCAGAGTTCAGACTTCCCAGTGTTTATCCTAACTTACCTATCTAGGTTTCATGGCCCACTTTAACACAGTACCTATGTGCATGGAAAAAGAAACTAATTGTTCTTATTTGGGAATCATCACCGGAGCTAGGAAATAATGGAAGCCACGAATATTGTTAAAAATTGAGAGATTGAGAAAGGAATGCTGAGAAAAAAGACAGTCCCATCAAGCAGATAGATAAATAGTACTAAGAGTAATAAAGGAGAAATTACATAACATTATACAGGAAAACCTTCTCAAATCTTAGAAGACTTTATATCTGCTATGAATGTGATATTCTATTGTTTCCAGGCTGTGCCCTCAACAGTCTTAATACAGTAAATCACTTGGAACAGTGTCATCTACTACTATGTACACAACCCAAGAGATTCCCAAATCATAAAGTATATTGAGATCCAAATAAGCCCCAAATTGTACTGAATACCTACCTCACTCTAACAGTTTTATGATTTATAAATATCTTTGCATCTGTAGTGCTAATGAGTTCCATAGAAGAATTTTTTAGCTTCCTAGTATCACTATCCAGCATTCCCCTCAACAATGGAGACTTTCATTTAACAATACACATAGTGGTTTGATACCATTTTTAAAATATGTCATGTTTGGAAGACTATTTAAAAACAGCATTTTACCCTGTCATAAAAAAAAAAGACATGGGGTTTTGTTTACATTGTTTTCCTTTGTTTAATTCTCTTTCTTTGTTTCATTGTTTTTCTTTATTTATGTTTTGTTTTGGTTTCTCCTTGATAAAATAGCAATACCATACACAGCTGGTATACTATGGAGAGACTTTTGCTAACTTACATTATTTGTGAGGAATGTAATTTTAAAAATTACAGCTAAAAGAAAATTCTAAGTGGTGACATCAGGATCACAATTTTACTTTCAGTACATTGTATTGCATCAAAGTGGCTTACTTAATTAAGGAAGAAAAATAAAAACAAACAAACCTCACCAAAAAATTCAATGTTCTCAAAAGTTAATTGTAAATGCAGGCAATACTACAATTTTCACTAATTTTAGAAAAAAATATTCCTGTTGGACAACACACAAAAGCCTAATTTGGAGATGTTGTTAACATTCTCTTTCCCTGGAATGCATTACAGAGCACAGCTCAGGGAGGGGAAGTCCTGGTACCATTAGCGGCAAGATAATTTACAGATGCAATTTATGCTGTGATTTTCCTCTAATAAAGAGGGTAGGAGAACTGTTTTTCTTTCTAGTGTAAGCCCTCTTTGAAATATTGGGCTTTCCTTTGTGTTCTGAATGCAGAGGAATTTCACCGTCCTCTAGTCAAATAAAAGTGGCTGAAGAAGGAAAAACACTTGAGCCCAGGAGTTGATACCAGCCCGGAATCCTTCAGGTAATCCCCATCTCAGGAAAAGTTAAAAAGTTGTTAGGTGTGTAGGCCAAAGCAAAACCAGCAAGGACATATAAGGATGAAAAAGTAGGGAGGGTATTTGAATTTATAGACAATCCCCTGGATAAGTAAGATATATGATAGATATATTGATATCCATCCATCCGTCTATTCATCCATCCATCTATCTATGAAGAAACAGAGAAGCATACAGCTGGATCCCATAAAGAAGGTATTCAGTGATCCCTCGAAAACATACCCTTGTTCCTTCTCTAATGTAGTCTGTTGCTATCCACAGGTACAGGGCAAGACTTGAGTTCTCCTTTGTCCAAGCCTTCAGCGACACTTGATTTAAAAAGTTGACTTCCACTACTGTACCAGCAGGATGAAGCCACTAGATTATCATCATATTAAACTAAATTTCTTCCCTGTGGGTTCAGAGAGTGTGTTTAGCAACTTAGCGAGATATCTAGGTTCAAGGTGTTTAAGTTTTTAGGAACTGTCTTTGGGGTTCAAGTCAGTAAGGTCTGTTTAATATGCTTCATTCTTTGACTTGTTTGATTTGTGACAACCATAAGGATTACATTCACCACAGGATACAGAGATACCCAGAGGTGCACGGCTTTAATCCCAGCACTCTGATCATGTGAAGAAATCCACTATTACAACTATATATGGATTCTATATATATAATATATATTGGTTCTGTTACTATAGAAAATATTAATACAGTTCTTGAACAGCATTCCAAGTCATTAATAATTATTTTCAATGAGATGTAAAACTCTTAAAGAAAGAAATAAAAGAATACAACTGAAGACATTTTAAAATTGAAAATAGAGTCTTCACTCAAACAATACATCCTGACCACAGTTTCCTTTCCCTTCCCTCCTCCCAGCTCCCCTGGGCCACCTCCCCTCTCCTCCAGATTCACCTGCTCCGTTCAGAAAGGAGCAGGCCTCCAAGAGACAACAATCAAACACAACAACAACAACAAAAAGATACAATAAGACAAGGCAAAAGCCCTTGTATCAATGCTGGACAAGGAAACCCAATAGGGGGGAAAAGAGTCAAAGACACACCTGCTCCCTGGAGGCAGTTCAGACTCTGATGGGCCAACTTCAGAACACTGATTCTCTTAGGCATTTTCAGAGTCAATGAGAGGACAGATGGGTGAGGTGAAACACACTATCAGCACTGGAGCAACCAAACTTTTCAAATAATATTTCTAGAGGTACAGACAGAAAACAATGCTTCTTCACTTCCAGTAATGAAAAGGACAAGGTACTGGAAACGGTTAAAATGAGCTACAGGACAATAATTTTTGCAGCTTAGATTTCTCTATAGACCACAATATAAGTAAATATATTTCTCTATAGACCACCCTTGGGGCATAGGGATCTGCTCCTATCAGAAAGTACATTCTTTCCATGACATTTTTCATTTTTATTTGCTATATTTAGTCATTAAAACGTCAGAGTAGCTTTTAAGATTTAGTGGATTTTCATTTTTCTATTTGGTCATACTCACTGTATGGAAGGCTGGGTTTCGTAAAACTTCTTTCAAGTACAATATACACTTGGATCTTATTTGTACTTTTCTCTTCAAACCACCCTCCCTCTCCTGCTGGTCTCCTTCCTTTGCCCAGTCTCTCTTCTGCATTTATGCCCCATATGTATGCATGTGCATACACATATATGGTCTTGTACATTTATAAATTATTTTAGAATGCATAAACAAGAGAATGTGATATTCATCTTTTAGTGCTTGGCTTACATTTCTGTTTTAAAATTTCATTGTTATTATGTATGTGTATGTGCATTATGGCAAGGGACACATATGCCATTGAGCACATGTGAACACCAGAAGACAACTTTGTGGAATTGGTTCTGTCTTCTCCCTTCACATACGGCAGAGGGATGGAACGCGGGTCTCCATGCCTGCCTGTGTAACAAGTACCTTTACCTTTTGAGTTATCTTGCTGTCATCCCCATACTTCCCTTAATATTAGGGCCTCCACCTGCATCCATATTCCTACAATAAACAGAGTCCATTGCATATAAATATGGGTATGTGTACCACATCTTTATCTACCCATCTGTAGAGACATAAATAGGCTAGTTCCTCATCCTTGCTATAGTGATAGTGGGGCAATAAACATAGGTGCACAGGAATTTCTATGGTGTATTATCCTAGAGCTATAGCTGAATGATGTAAGAGCCTTAATTTTATTTTTTTTGAGGCACCCCCATTCAGATTTTCACAGTGGCTGGAAAAAATTTGTATTTCTATGAGTCGTGTATAGTGTTCTTTTATCTCAACATCCTCTCCCAAAATTTCTTTCTTGTGTTTTATTGATGGTAGCACTTTTGGTTGTGCTTTTAGTTTGCATATCACTGATAGATATGATCTTAAGCATGTTTCATATGTTCATTATCTATTTGCATTATATTTTTTGAAAATGATACGTTCATTTCATTAGTCTGTTATTTATTGTATCGTTTCATTTGTTTTTATGTGTGTGTGGGGGGGTGTGCATGCCCAAGCACACACACGTTCATTTGCACATGTACATGCATAATTCCCCAGAGCATGTCTTAGTCATTCTCTACCATATTTTTGAACCAGATTCTCTCACCTCATCCAGAACTGTCAAGTTCAGCTAGACTGGCTGGAACAAGAAGTCTCCTGTCTCTCCCACCTAGACTCCGGGACTGCAAATATACACAGCCACATTCAGACTTATATTCTATAGTATACCCGGACAGGCAGGCTTCTTGTTTGTTTGTCTGTTTTATTTTAACATACTTTCTGGGAATTATGTTTGTGAGGCCAGTGCATCACTGCCTGAACCACCTACCAGGACCTGGTTTTGGTTTTTGTTTGTTTGGTTTTTTTCTTCTTCCAGTTTTTAGATTTTTTGTAGTTCTTTATATATTTTAGACACTAATATTTTTTCAGGCGCCAGGAAAGATTTTCTTCTATTCTCTGGAATGTATATTAATTCATTTTTTTCCTCTGCTGCACAGAATATTTTTTTATTTTATTCAATATCATTATTGGTATCATGTCATGTGCTATTAGATTCCTTTTCAGAAAAATCTCTCCATATACTTGCATTTTAGAGTGTTTTCAGTTTGTGTACATAACAGCTTCAGAGTTTCAGGTTTAAAATTAAGGTATTTGGTTAATTTTGAATCATTCTTCTTAGACTAGCCAGTTTTCCAAGCACCCTTTGTTGAACAGGCTGTCATTTCTCTGGTGTAAGGCTTGGCCTCTTTGACATAAATCAGGTGGCTAACAAACGTGATACACAGAATCCAAGGTCAGATGGGGCTGGATGCCTCACCCCTGGAAAGTGCTGTGAAGACTACTGGTAAGTGTGTGGGGTTAGAATCAGCAGCATCTCCAGTCTTACCTGCTATGAATCTTACAAACTACAATATCAACTTTCCAGGAAAGTATGTGTACTTGTTTATAGTGGCATCACTCTTACAAAAATATCTAACTACCTTCTGATTGAATTTGAAGCTATTCCACAGTGTGACAGGGGATCTATTGATACTGCAAACCAGCTTAATAGGCCAGGGTACAGGAGGCTGTAGGCCTGAGAGCAGAACTTAATTATATTTGTTAGTCAAATTAACATAGTGGCAAACTACCTCCTCAAATACATGTGTGGATGTATTTACGTATATGTGTGTGTGTGTGTGTGTGTGTGTGTGTGTGTGTTTATTGAATGTGTATGTGTTAGTTCTGTTGGCTAGCCAGGTTAACATAGTTTTGAGGTGGTTAATAACCACCTCAAAAAATATATGTTTATGCCTGTAGACAATTACCACTCTCAGCTATAATCAGAGAAGTCTCTCTTTCTAGTGAACTTCTGTGAGTGCAGATGCTGACTGTACAAAGTGCTGTGGATAAACAGTAGTTGAGTGCTCAGCCTTAGCTTAAACATGACACCAATAGCATACCCTCCAAGAGTCAGAGAATACTGTGAAATACAAGTTGGAAAACATGTAGAAGCCAAAGACAGGGAGAAGGGCAGTAGAGAAAAGTAGCTATGGGTAACAGAGCTGATTGTGTCTAACAGTGGATAAATTAACACTGAGGCAAGAATAAAGGAAAGAGGTCAAGGATCCTGTTTTTTCCTGCTGACCTATTTGCTACTCATAGATTCACAGAGAGATGATGTGATGACCCCCTTAGGCTCCAGTGCATAGCTCCAATTCAACTCTCATGCAGATAGCCTTGGTTAAACTACATCATCATAAAACAATTCCAAACCTAGACATCTGGAGAGAGGATACATAGAGAGAAGAGTTTATAAAAGTAGTAGAGAGATATGTAACAGTGGGGGGTGCTATTGATTAAAATGCATCCCATTCATGTATGAAATTATCAAAGAAATTACCTAATTTAAAAATAGTGTACCTAGAGCCATGTGGGTTCACTTCTAGATCATGTATTCTTTTCTACTGATCAACTACTGTTTATCCACAGTGCTTTGTACAGTCAGCATCTGCACTTACAGCAGTTCACTAGAAAGAGAGACTTCTCTGATTATAGCTGAGAGTGGTAATTGTCTATAGACACAAACATATATTTTAGGTGGTTTTTATGATAATACCATGATTTTCTATTTGTTTGGCTGATTATTTCTTACTTCATTTCAGTTTGTCCTTAACATGGCTGTGTAGAATTACTGAAAACTATGGATTGCTACACCTCTCACATTTGCCTTGGCTATCTAGAGTCATTTGTGCTTCCATATGAGTTTTTAGGTTCTTTGAGGTGCTTCTACAAAAAGTTATTAAAATTTTTATGGGTATTATGCTGCATCTGTTAATTGCTTGTGGGAGGATGACTATTTTCATAATATTAATTCTGTTGATCCATGAGCATTATAGCTCTATCTTGTAGTGTCTTAAATTTCCTTTTTTGATGTTTTGAAATTTTTACTGTAGATATCTTTCACTTACTTGCTTACAATTACTTTGAGATAATCTTTTTAAACTACTGTAAATGGGAATATTTTCCAATCTTTTACCTCTCATATTAAAGGTAAGATTTCATAATCCAGGTAACATTCTGTGTTCACATTAAGGAGTATAAGTAAAAATACCTGTAGAGGTAATAACTATTTGACTGTGTTTATCTTTATAATATAAAAATGAAGCTAGAGTGTACAATGGCATTCAAAAATAAGTATTTTATTAAATGTTTACATGCTTCAAACAGTTGATACTTAACACTTTGCATATTTTTTAACTCAGAGTAGGTCTATCAAGCATAAAATTGTATCTACTTACAGGGCTATGTTATTTTTAACAACTCTAAACTAGCAAGTGTTAGACATAAATATATGTAAATCATATCTAGCTCCTAAAATCATATGTTATCCAGTGTTCATCATGCATTGAGCATGTGAATGCACAATAAAAAATGTAGAGATAGGCCGGGCGGTGGTGGCGCACGCCTTTAATCCCAGCACTCGGGAGGCAGAGGCAGGCAGATCTCTGGGAGTTCGAGGCCGGGCTGGACCGACAGCCTCCAAAACAATACAGAGAAATCCTGTCTCATAAAAAAATGTAGAGATAAAGTACAAGTTATAGTTCAAATCCTCTAAAATATGTATACACTTTTGTAGGTCAGTCTTCCTCACGGTTATCCCTTCATCTTACTTCATTTATCATTCATATTATGTTCGCTTAATTCCTCTACCGGCAGGACAATGGATCATGGGAAATACAGCAATAAATAACTTTAATGTGATCCCTGTTCTTATGACAATTTTATTTAGTGTTTTCTTAAATTAGAAGATCACCAATAAGACATTAGTACAAAAGCTAAAAAGTTTTATATCTTGCAATAAGGAACAAGAAGAAATAAACAGAGGTATTGTCATAAGGAAAGAGAATTGCTGTTTAGAATACTTAACTATCACTTTTAAATTAGCTTACAAAGAATTACATTGATTTTCACGTTTTGTTTTGGTTGGTTCTTCCCCCCATGTTTCTGTCTTCACCCCTTTTCTTGCTAGCCATTTTCTCCGATGGTATTCGCTCTTCTGTTTTGTCCTATTGTCTTTCCCACCTGCTTCTTTACTCCCTTAAAAGCTTTTTATCTTATCCAAACACAGAAGTCCTTTCCAAGTTTCCTGACCTTTATTCATATTTACTCCCATCTGGATATGCATATTTAACTGTTAGAAGGTGGGGTCCTCAGAGCAAATGAGAGACAAAACAGTATTTGTCTTTCTGGGCCTAGGTTATTACTTTTATGTGACTTCCATTTCTATATATCCTTGTACAAATTTCATTTTTATTTACAGATGAATAAAATTCATTATATATATATAGTATATATGTATATATATATATTTCATGACCAGATCATCATGTCTTTTAGATTTGTTTTATTTTGTGTGTATGAATGTTTACCTGCATGCAAGTTTGTATACCACAGGTGGCCTAGTGTCCATAGAGGTCAGAAGAGGGAGTGTTTTCCTGTGGAGCTAATTACAACGTTATAAATCATCGTGTGGCTTCTGGAAAGTGAACTCAGATTCTCTGCAAGAGAAATGAGTGCACGTAAGTACTGAGCCAGCTCTCTAGCACTTTATCGGGTCTTTTAAAAAATAGTTACTGAAAAGTCAATTTGAAATTTTCTGAAAGCACAAGGGTCACATCTTCAATATTCTCACCTCAAATTCAACTACAATGACCATCAAACTCAATAGGGAGAAATTCATACCAAATAGGTGCTGAATATGCCAAGGCACTCTAGTGATAATCCATATGACAGAATCGTCTGTTCATTCACTTTGACCTAAGAGCTATAGGATCTCTTTATTCATGCATAATTTAAACTGTGAAGAAAATATCAGTGATCACTTAGGAGGAAGTTATATAGCACAGTAAGCATCATGACTTTGGTATCATTTATAACTCTCTAGTATTGTTGGGATGAGAGATTGAGTGCTGGAAGCACTCAGTATTTGTTGTTATTGGTTTTACATTGAATTATTGAATTTAAAATATTCCAGGATTGTCAATAGCCTTCTGGCATGTGTAGCAGGAAAGAGTTCTGTGGCCATGTCTGAGCCCAGTAAAAAAGTGGTCAGTTAGTACATAATGAGGTGACATGTCAGCACTGGAAAGAGGAAAGAAAGCCAGTAGCCAAGGCTATCCATTTACTGTTCCTACTCTAAAACCTGGAAGCATCTGAAGATCAACAGAGAAACTGCACACAATTCAGTGTTTTAGATCACCTAGGAAACAGAGTCTCACCAAGAGTTCAAATTCCTAAGAACCTCCTCAAAAGAGGAATACCATGGAAGAAGCCAAATTCAAAAGAGGAATATGCCACAAAAGGATGCAACCTCAGGAGAAATCCCAGACTCAAGCCAATACCTGTAGCTTCCTAAAACACATGACTGGAGAGTGATTGAACCTTTGTCCTTCCACACAGATAGCACCTGGTTTCAGGCTACCAGAGGTCACAAATGTGAAGTCCATACACTTCATCTTCACAGCACTCAAATGGTCAGTGTTCAAGCTCTGAAAGTGTCATTGAAATCTCAGGACCCCTGAAAGATAGCATGAAGATGCTTATAAAGAGATCTAATTGAGTCCAGGAACTGTACACATAGCATGTGCAGTACCTCTTATCAAGTCATGCCATCAATATATATGACCAGGGGGAGTGCTCATACTGTAATGTGGGGAAGAGTGTGATGATGCATGAATAATTCTGAGGGAGAAGTATGTCAATAAAGCACTGTTTGTCAATAGGGAAGCAAGATAGGTGAGATAGGAGGATTCTGGGAAAGAGAGACACAGGCAGACACCATGTAGGCCACCAGAGTAAGAGGTCCCGACCCTTTTCTCCCATAAGAGAAATACTTAGATGAACAATTATGGGTTATATACTTAACTCAGAGGTATCCAGTAAGAACAGCCCACAGCTTCATAATTAATATAGTGTCCTGTGTGTGTTATTTGGGGACTGCAACTCTGGCAGGGTCCAGGCAGATGGTGGGGAAAGAAACATATTACATATGGTTGTCAGGAGTGGGATTGAATTTAAAGGGATTTTAGAAACAAAAGAGCAGAGATAAGTACTGTTTCTTGTTAGCAGTATTTTTCTCAGGTGGGCTCTGTTTGGCTAGAGACAAACAGAGACTTTCATGGCCAGTGTGGTAAACTTATGCCTGCCATCTTGAAAAAACTACAGTTTAAACAGCCATGCTTTTAACAGATAAGACACATGGTCAGAAAAACATAAAGATTTACAGAAAAGTCAGATTCAGGTGAAGAAAAACCTCTAAAGGTTTACAGTGTGTTTAAAAGTTACATAGGCTTGAGAGAGAAAAAGAAACAGGATAGTGGTAAAAGAAACAGAGAACCTGGTTGTGGTGGCACACGCCGGTAGGATTTGCTCCAGAGGCAGAGGCAGGCAGATTTCCAGAGAAACCCTGTCTCAGAGAAATAAATAAATAAATAAATAAATAAATAAATAAATAAATAAATAAAAGTAAAAGAAATAGAGTATGGTGTGACCAGCTTCAGGTGATCTTGGGTCCTCCTAGGGACTCCTTTCCTGCTCATCACCCACTCCCACAATCTTCCGGAAGCTGGTCCTAACAATGAGAGAACCTGCCCACACAGGAAAGACATCAGTCCTCACAGACCCAACCCACAGCTCTCCCCACACCTGTGTGCCCAGCCCAAGGTGACCTTGGGTCCTCCTGGGATCCTTCCCCCACCCATCACCCACTCCCTCAATCTTCCGGGCCCCCGCTCCTGGCATCCAGTGGATCCAGCACACAGGAAAGTCTTCAGTCCTTCCAGACCCCACCCTCCAGTGTGCCCAGTTTCAGGTGAGCTTGGGCCCCCTGGGACCTCTCCTGCTACCCATCACCCACTCCCTCAATCGTCTGGGGGCCCACTCCTGGCATCCAGAGGACCTAGCTACACAGAAAAGACATCAGTCCTTCCAGACCCCACCCTCCAGCGTGCCCAGCTTCAGCTTCAGGAAAGAAGGAGACCAGTGGAGACAGAAAGACCCCACCTGCACCCACTGGGAGAAGAGATGGAAAGAAGACAGAATAAAAACTCACTCAGCAATAGAAAGACCAACATGACTCCACCAGAATCTAGAGACCCCATGCTAGCAAGCCCTGAAAAGCATAACATAGATAAAGGAGAAGAGACAGAACTTAAAAATTATTTTATGAAGATGATAGAAACCCTCAAAGAGGAAACGAGGAAATCTCTTAAAGAAATAGAAGAAAAAACAAACAAAAAATACATGAAATGGAGGAAAAGATGAACCAAAAAATTCAAGAAATAAAACAAATCTCTTCATGAATCTGAAGAGTACCAAGAAATAACAACCAAACAAATGAAGGAAACTGCAGAGTGTAGTCATCCTCACCAGACACCTGGGCCCTGCCACAGTTACAGTCACCAAATAACACACATGACACTATATTAATTATGAAGCTGTGGGCTGTTTGCTTGTTTTTTACTGGCTATCTCTGACTTAAGTATTTAACCCATAATTGTTAATCTAAGTATTTCTCTTACCAGAGAAAGGGTCCGGACCTCTTACTCTTATTTGTGTCTCTCTCTGCCTCTCTTTCCCCGAATACTCCTTGACTCCTAGTCCCACCTATCTTGTTTCCCTATTGGCCAACAGTGTTCATTCAACAACCAATAAGAGACAGATTTACAGAATGACCTCTCTCATTGGGAAATAACTCAAAAAGTTGAAGGATTAAAAGCTAAAATAGAAACAATAGAGAAAACACAGAATGAGGGGATGCTGGAAATAGAAAAGCTGGGTAAATGATCAGATGCAAGTATCACCAATAGAATAAAAGACATAGAAGAGAGAATTGCAGCTGTTGAAGACTCATTAGAGGATATACATTCATCAACCAAAGAAAATCTCAAAATCAACAAATACCTAACACAAAATATCCAGGGAATATGGGACACCGTGAAGAAGCCAAACCTGAGAATAATAGGTATAGAAGAAGGCAAAAAAATATAGCTCAAAGGAACAGAAAACATATTCAACAAAATCATAGATGAAAACTTCCCTAACCAAAAGAAGGATATGCCTGTGAAAATACAAGAATCTTACAGAACACCAAATAGGCTGGACCAGAAAAACAAGTCACCTGGCCACATAATAATCAAAACATAAAACCTAAAGAATAAAGAGAAAATATTAAGAGCAGCTAAAGAAGAAGGCCAAGTAACATACAAAGGCAGACCTATCTGAATTACACCTGACTTCTTAATGGAAACTATGAAAGCCAGAAGATCCTGGACAGATGTCCTATAAATGGTAAGGGAACATGGATGCCAGCCCAGACTACTATATCCAGCAAAGTTTTCAATTACTTTGGAGAAAACAAAATATTCCACGACAAAGCCATATTTAAACAATATGTATCCATGAATCCAGTCCTACAGAAAGTGCTGGAAGGAAAACCTAGACCCAACAAAGATACCTACACTCACAAAGATATAGGCAATAGATAATCCCACTTTACCAAACACCAAAAGAAAAAAAATCTATTACAAAATCATGTCTTTTGGTGCCAACTTTAAAGTCTTTCCTGATCAATGGATAAGCATTTTAAATTTGTTTCAAGACGTACAGAATAAACATGTTAAGGCCTGAATGCTTAATGGGTTTAAATTTTTTTTCCCACTAGATCAATTAGTTTTTCACTTTTAATCTAACACTCTTACAAGTCTCAGGTTGCAGAAAAATGCAGACAAGTTCTTTGCGAGAATGTAACAAAAAATGACTTATACTCCATTTCTCAGGACAGCCCTTATTTCCATCTGACACCACATGAATATTCTGTTCTGAGCTCACACCTGAATTGTAAGAGGAGCCTCCAGTACTTGGGTTTTCTGTACTTCACATTGCTAAACTCTTCCAAATACCTCCCACAAATGACTTTCAAAGGTTACAGAGCCACATGACCATGTTTTATCGTCAGCAAATACCCACTACTCTGGTACCTATCTCCAATTGTTTGTACTATGTAACTATCTACCGTTATGCTAAAAATAAAGAACTAATTAAAGGACAGAGTTGTTCATTTTGGCATATAGTTTCAGAGTATCCATCCATAGTTTTCCAGTTTTATTACTCTGGTCCTGGGATAAGGGTGAAATCCCTGTTTATGAGAGCATGTGATAACAAAGGGTAGAAAGAGAGAGAGAAAGGGACAGATAGACACACACAGAGACACAGAACTAGAGACAAACAGAGATACAGAGACAGAGACAAAGAGACACAGAAAGGTAGAGACCAATAGACTGAAGTCTAGTCTCCAAGGACAAGTTCAACTTATTTAATACTTGGAACATCACCTTCTATAGTTTTCATTGCATCCTACAACAGCAGCACCATCTGCCTTCAATACCCAATCTTGTAATAAGTCAAACTTCACATTTGAAATGCGTACTTACTTTCTCTGTTGTGTAGGCAAAAACTAATTCTACTTCAGTTGAAGAAAACTAAATTCTCTGGTCACTGGTGGGAATTCTCAATACTTGGCCCACAACACAATTGGGGATCTGTCACAAAACAACAGCAGATGGCAAAATTATTGCAAAGGGGCAAATACATTCAGGAGACAGAGCTGAGAGATGTTTAATTTAAAACAAAATAGGAATTAGATTTCAGACCCTCTAAAGAGTTTTGGAATAGACTTGGGCTGTACCAAAGTCTTGTTATACAGCCTGACAAATGGGCTCTGGATAAGCTCACAGCAAATGAGCCTGCCTGCACATTGAGTATTCAGATATGACATTCTTTATGAGAATTTAGAGGGAAAAATACTATAGTTCATGCATATAACCATCAATTTAACATTGTTGCCAACTGTGCAGTGGATTTGAAAACTAGAATAAATGCCTAGTTGGCTGATGAGTTATAAACAAATAATCAGGACACATACTCATTATCTGAATGAAGTGTTACTGTTAGCACTCAATAAGAAGCTATCCCCGAGACAAGCGTTGGTGGCACACTCCTTTAATCCTAGCACTCAGGAGGCAGAGGCAAGATGAACTCTGTGAGTTTGAGGCTACCCTTATCTACAGAGAGAGTTCCAGGACATGCTTCAAGGCAATACAGAGAAGCCATGTATCGAAAAACCAAAGAAAAAAAAGAAGAAGGAGAAGGAGGAGGCAGAGGAGAAGGAGAAGGAGAAGAAGGAGAAGGAGAAGGAGAAGGAGAAGAAGAAGAAGAAGAAGAAGAAGAAGAAGAAGAAGAAGAAGAAGAAGAAGAAGAAGAAGAAGAAGAAGAAGAAGAAGAAGAAGAAGAAGAAGAAGAAGAAGAAGAAGAAGAAGAAGAAGAAGAAGAAGAAGAAGAAGAAGAAGAAGAAGAAGAAGAAGAAGAAGAAGAAGAAGAAGAAGAAGAAGAAGAAGAAGAAGAAGAAGAAGAAGAAGAAGAAGAGGAAGAGGAAGAGGAAGAAGAAGAAGAAGAAGAAGAGGAAGAGGAAGAGGAAGGAGAAGGAGAAGGAGGAGGAGAAGAAGAAGAAGAAGAAGAAGAAGAAGAAGAAGAAGAAGAAGAAGAAGAAGAAGAAGAAGAAGAAGAAGAAGAAGAAGAAATTATGCCCAATGTCAACAGGCAGAGAACGGATACCTGCAGAGCTGATGATCCTGGTGCTCAACCAGTAGCACTTGGAAGCCATAAATGGCCTTTAACTAGAATAGACACAGACTATGCATCACCTTTTTTCTTATACCACATCCAAAAACAACCTTAGAGAAAATTATTAAAATTTAGAATACCAAATTTTCTACTGTTTCAGGACACATGTATATATTTCATTTGATAAATAAAAAGGTATACTTTGTAGAAATTATTAAGCAAGATTCGACGAAAAAAATAATAACAACACCTGGATCTATAATTCTGTAATGATTATTTAAGTGTTTGCTGTTCTCATATGGGGATTAAACATGTCTTAGCTGATTTTCTATTGCCATGAAGAGATAACAAGACCAATGTAACTTACTGAAGAAAGTATTTAATGGGGACTTAGATTTCAGAGGATGAGTTCATGATCATCGTGTAGGGAAAAACGGCAGCAGAAAGGCAGGTTAGGCAGTGGAACAGCGGCTGAGAGCTTACATCTTATCTACCAGATGGAGCCAGATGAGAGTCAGACTGGGCCTGACACAGGCTTTGAAACCTCAAATTCTACCCCAGGTGACACATTTTCTCCAACAAGACTACACCTCCTAATCCTTCCTCACATAGTCCACCATCTGGGAACAAACATTCACATATATCCTTTGGAGGTCATTCTCACTTAAATCACTAGAACTAACTTGAGCAATAAATGCGACTATGATAAAAATAGACAATATTGCCGGGTGGTGGTGGCTCAAGCCTTTAATCCCAGCACTCCGGAGGCAGAGGCAGGCAGATCTCTGTGAGTTCGAGGCCGGGCTGGACTGATAGCCTCCAAAACAATACAGAGAAACCCTGTCTCGTAAAAAACAAAAACAACAACAAAAAAGACAATATTAATAATAGTAAATCTGAGAGTGTGTATTTATAAAGGTTCATCCATATGAGTCACAATTATCCAGAAAACTCAGTGTAAGTATAAATGTGTCACAAATTACCAAATGGGACAGACAGTTCTCGGGTTTTTTTATATGTCTCCTCCTACTACATCTACTTGGGAGTAGTATGAAGAAGAAATCGGCAGGCGTGCTGTTATTGCCAGTCCTGTTACTGGATAGGAAAAATAAGCTGGACAAGGCTACAACAGTGGGACTAAATGAAACAACAAAGGTGAATAAGAGTGAATGATTCCTAATTGCTGGCGCTTGTGAGGAAAAAGTGCAATTATGCTCTGCAAGAGGTTATTTCCCTAACAGAGTTTAGGAAGGATTCCCCAATTCTTTCATATATGGTACTGAGTGCCTTGTGTTGAGAGAGAAACCCTAGATTTCTGTTGATACACAAATTCTACTTGATTCCAGCAGGATGCTGACAAAAGATGATATGAAGAATGACTGTGGGATTACTTGTCAACTTATAATATTCGTAGTCAAATCTAACTAGTCTTCCATTTAAATTACGCAGTAATTGTCCCTGTAGAACGCCAAGCCCATCAACAGTGATAACAGGATACTGACATTCTCAAATACAGAAGATATTTTTGATTTATAATATTTATATAATGTGATATATTTAACATTGGCTTATGGAATAGCAGATGGCAAATGTAACAGGGACATTTATGGAAACATAATGGTAAGTCTAAGTTAAACATTGTAAGATGTTACAAGTCTGCTTACCTCTGGTACTATTTTATAATGGGCCAATACCATGGATTTAAAAAGGAGATATTACAATTTCCAATAGCAACTATTATGTTTCTAATAGTATGGGCTATTAAAAAATTGTAATATTACAGTAGGGAGAGGTCAGAAAATTTACAGTGTGCTGCCTTGACACAGGCCTTATAGGAAACGCAATTACAATTAATAGTATATAGCTTTATCATAGGCCAAATATAACCTATAACTCATAATTTACTTTATAATAACAGTGAGTCACTACCATGTGTTAAAATTCTATATGTATTATGGAACATGCTTTCTGCTAAGAAAGAGTGGCAAATGGTACTGTCACTTTATGGTATGTGAAAGAGTGATATTAAAACATCCTTCCATGTGCTACCGCTCAACTTCTCTGCACTCTGACTGCTGACATAGCCATTACTAAGGAATGCATCCTCAAGATATGAGTCAAAAGAAGCCCTTGCTTCCTTAAATTGTTTTTCTATGACAGGTAGCAAAAGATTCACAGACTAATAAGTAGAACAAAATTTTAAAAATCACACTTATTATGGAAAATGGTCTCCATTTGGGGAAAATATTTTGAGAGGTAAACTTAAAAACACAAATGATTTCAAACCACTTCCATAAGGAATTTCCCAGTTATTAAAAAAATACACTTCTCATCACATGTTGTTTTTTTGTTTTGTTTTGTTTTGTTTTTTTGTTTTTTGTTTTTTTTTTTTTTACGAGACAGGGTTTCTCTGTATTGTTTTGGAGGCTATCGGTCCAGCCCGGCCTCGAACTCACAGAGATCCGCCTGCCTCTGCCTCCCGAGTGCTGGGATTAAAGGCGTGCGCCACCACCGCCCGGCCACATGTTGTTTTTAAGTTCAAATAACCACACATGGTGGAGTTAATTCAGCTGTAAAATTTCAAAGAAAAGAAAGGAGATATGGACTCAGTCAACATGCTTTATAGAAAGAATCCTTTCCATACATGTAAGAGTACATGTCCCAGAGGTCAAATAATTTGGGAGCTATACTTTTACTGTAAAATAGTCCATAAAATGAAACATGAAAATTTGCTAATACTTTGAAATAAATATTCATTATGGTGACTTTAGTTGAAGTAAAGGAGTGAACCACAAAACTGAGCATTAGCAGAAGATGCAGGAAGATTCTCTCCACTTGTGGGGAATGAGCAGACAAGCCTAGAAATGACATCTATTTATGAATATGCCAATTCACAAGCTACCTGACAAACACTTTTTGTGTCAAGCGTTCTTACCTTTGGAATGTCCTGCAGAGGGTAGAACTAGTCTACCTAGGGAAACTTAAAGGTTTTCAGTATCAAAAGGAAATGTTTCAAGGCTGTGATGGCCAACCATCACTGTCAACTACATGGGATTTAGCATCACACATGAGACCCACGTCCAGGTATGTCTATGAGTGTGTTTAATGATAGGCTAAACTGAAGAGTCACCCTGAATTCAAGCAGCACCAATGAATGGGCTGGGACTCCAGAGGAATAAAAGAATAAAATGAATGGAGAACTAGTAATCACCTCTCTATACTCCGACTGCCAGCACAGCCATCATGAAGAAATGCACCCTCAAAGTATGAATCAAAACAAGCCCTGCCTTCCTTAAGCTGCTTTTCTATCATATTTTGTCATAGCAATGAGAAAAAATAGCTAATATGAACATTGAATAAACTTCCTTCAGCATGTATAAGACATCAGATCAAATATTTCATTTGGAGAATATGTCTACAAAATCTTGCTTGGTGTGTATCCTACTGCATCAAGAAATGGTTGATACTGGCACACCTGCTCCTATGTGAATTCTAATTACTTGCAAAAAATTAAAGACCAACATTCCTCATGTACATTATGCAAAAATCCTTGAAGAAATACTTGTAAAGTAAGTTGAAGAACACATACGAAAATCTACCAAAATTAAGTAGGATTCATGAATGAGATTCAGGGATGATTAAATGCACACAAATTGCTGAATATAATTTGGTACATAAACAAACTGAAAGACAAAGGCCACATAACCATCTCAACTTATACATAAAGGGTCCTTTACAAAAATCATCCTTTCATGATAAAAATCATTGGAGATTAGGGGTACAAGGGACATACTTCAACATAATAAAGATAATTTACAACAAGTTCATAGCCAGCATCAACATAAATGGAGAGAAATTCAAACATTTCCACAAAATTCAGGAATAAGACAAGGTTGTCTACTGTCTCCTTATGTATTTGATATATTATTTGAAGTTTTAGCTAGAACAATAAGAATGGAAATCAAGGTGATACAGCAGGAAAGGAAGAAGAAAGTATTTTTAAATGCAGATGATAAGATGTTACAAACGAAAGGCATTAAAATCTCTGATAGAAAACTCCTTCAGATGACACATAACTTTCAGCAAAGGAGCCAGATATAGTATTAATACAGAAATATTGATAGCCTGCCTGTATACGAATGACAAAAAACTGAGAAACAAATCAGAGAAACATGACCTTCACAATAGATCAAGAAGAATAGTATCTTGGGATAACTCTAGCCAAGCAAGTGGAACACTTGTATAATAAAAACTTCAAGGCATTATGGAAGGAAACTGAAGAAGATATCAGAAGATGAAAAGATTTCCCGTACTTACGCAAAAACAATTTTCAGATTCAGCGCAATCCCCAGCACAGGTTTTCACAGATATTTAAAAACAAAAATGAAAACAATCATCTGCTTCATATGAAAACACACAGACATGCACACCCATGTGTGTACAGGCATGCTCACGTGCACACACACACACACACACACACACACACACACACCTAAAACAATCTTTATCCCTGAAATCAAGTTGTATTACAGAGCTATCATAATAACAACAGTATGTTGTTATCATAAAAATGGGCTTGAATATCCAGTTACTGTTAGAAGTAGCTGACTAAATAAAAATGTATTTAGTCAAAATTTAGACTATCAAGGAAAAATGGTATCATATAGTAAAACAGAGCAATTGGCCTGTACAAACAAGAATTTCACTGACATCTGATACTTCATCAGAAGCATGGTGCCACAGAACACAGTACATCTTTAGAAAACACAATGTAGGACAAATTAAAAAGAAAAAACATCTAAGCCAGAGCGATTACATAAGAGAAGTAATATAATGAAATCAAATTTAAAAGAAGTTAAATTTACCTTATCTGATCACTAATTGTTCTAATATAGAGAAAATAAGTTTCCAAAAGATTACTAGATATTAAACAAAATCACTAAAATTTCTGGGAAAAAATTAAATCAGTATATAAAAGCTAACTGTTTTTTATTAACCATGAAGTAGCTACAAATAAAAGACAAATATTCTCGGTACAGACACCATTTTTTCTTCTTTTTAGTTGTCATTTGAGGGTTTAGTACATTTTTTTGTTTTTATAATCACATTCACTGCTCTCTCATAACTACTCCTAGATCCATCGCTTTCTCTTCTCACCCAACAGTGTGTCCTTTTAAAAAAAACAAAAACTACACCAATTAAATATAGTTTGTACTGCCCATATACTCTTGGATGTGTGATCTTCTACAAAAGTGTAATTGAACTACCAGGGGCCACACACTGAAGAATGATCTCCCTTCCCAGCAGTTACCAATTGTCAATATTTCCTTAGCTAAAGATGAGCATTTGTGCCCATCAACCTTTTCCATTCTGGGAGTATGTCTGGTCTGAGCCTATGCAGGTTTTGTGCATGATGTCACAACTGGTAGCCATTCAAATTGGCAACTGTTTGCTGTAAGCATAAAAGACTGTATTCCTGTAGTCATACTCTGCCTGTTGTTCTTACCATTGCTCCATTCCATTTTATGGAATGATTCTTGAACTTTAAGGGAGCAGAGATGATATAGATGTCCGGATTATGGCTAAATGCATTGCAATCCCTCATTCTCTGTACCTCCACCAGTTGTGAATCTCTGTGTTAGTCCTGAAAAGCCAGCCTGCCTCCATCTTAGGCTTAAAAGCCTTCTTACAGTAGAGACAAACAAAATTCATTCCTGTTTATGTTTAGCCATCTGTTTCTCAGGAATTGGGCTATGTCTTACCTACAATATTAAATGCAAACTGTTCTGTACTGTCTGTTCCAGGAATGTCAACCATGACTTTTTTTCAAATATTTATTAAGCATCTTCCTTCTACCTTGTTCTGACTACCTATGGTCACAACTACCTGGCAATCTTGTCTTTGTTTCAGGAGGTTGTTGTGATTAGTTTTGTAATGCTTATGTTCTGCTCCGTTAACCACTTCTGTTTTGCCGTTCAAATTCCCCATTTGGAAACTCCCTGTCCCTGAGCTATAAAAACCTTGTCTTCCATACATTCAATGATGACCTCTCAATTCATGTCTTAGGGGGAGGTAGGCCATGCACTCAAATAAGAATACTTGTTTTAATTAATTCCTCTCTGTAATTAATATGACCATGATGATTTGAGTCAGTGGTCTTTCTCCTTTCCTTGTGTCATTAAGAGCTCCACACATAGTGCAGAGAGAAGATTCTTTGATGAAAGTTGAGAGATTATTTACTCTATGGGCACAGAAATAATTCATTTGGAGTTGGTTTAATATTATGCCCATTTTGCAAAAACAACAACAGCAAAATGGTAGTAGATTCTTCCCTAGGTCCTATGACTTGTCTATTCATAGGTTTATGCAGCAAGTAACAGTTGCAAATACAAGTTCCAACTTGTGAAGCTGATTTCAAGTCCAATAAGGTAGTAGTTGGCTATTCCCACTACATTTGTGTCATTATTGCTCCTGTGGACATGTCTTGCCACAGTTGCTATTGTAGCCCTCAAGGTACACAGATGGTTAAGGCTGATGATTTCTTTATCTCCTCCTATAGCAGGTAAAGCACTTCCAGCACCCTGACAACTAGCCATTATGAATGAGAGTTCCAGGAATCCAGCTTTATTTCTTTATATTCTTTGAAGCACATACATAGTTTCTTCAGTAAAAGCATCTCACTGTCAAATTCGGGAGGATAACCAAGACCACAAGCAACAGCTTGTAATGTTTGGAGGGTTAGTGGAAATTCCACGTCCATCAATGCAAAGTAGATAACAAGGGATGTCTGGCACTGAGGTTCATGTTGATTAGCCTGTATACGTATGCGTAGTGTGTATGCATATATTTCATGCAAGGAAAACAATCATGCAGGAAAAGAAAGCATACAAAAGAAAGAGCCTATTTGCAGTCAACACATATAAGTTGTTGCCATTTAAAACACATAAAAATGTAAGTAGAAAGAAAGCAAATAACCTAGTTTTAAAACTTGCAAACAGCTTGATTAGACATTTCTCAAAAGAAGGTGTGTAAATGACTAGGAGGCTTATGAAAAGTTTACTAAACATCTTCAACCATCAAGCAAACATCAATGGAAATCAAGACTTTCAAAATGAGCTCAGAATCATAAATATCCTCCATTATACCTTCTGTGACACAAAGACAATTTCATTTCATAAAAATTCTGGAAAATCAAAGAGCTACTAATTCCAGACTTTCTTCCACAAATGGGTGAGACACAGGAAGTAACAAAAGTCATGAGTCTAGTGAGACTCCCATGCACTTTCTGTACTTAAGTGACATAAAAATATGGTTGGCCAATCACATTTCTAAGAAATACAACAATTTTCATGGCTATACTAAAATATAAAAGGATTATGCTAAGGCGAAAATTTGAAACACAGCTCTTTGCATTAGCCCCCTTCATCTGTCACTCCTCCTTCATTTCTTCCCCTTTTCTCTCATACACACACTCAACATTAGGAGACATAGCATAGCACCAACCTCAAAAGAAAACAGGTTTGATAGGTGGATCAGGAATCCGGGAACATTATTAGGCAACAAGACAAAAGCTCCAAGTCCAACCAGTGAGTCCACAGTGAGAGAAAAAGGCAGAGCCAGTGTGAATTCAACACATGTGATGTCTATCCCATAGCTTGAAGTATAATGTGAACAAACATGGAAAATTGTGACTATACACATCAGCGTTGAGCACATAGAACCCTATTCAGACATAGTATTTAAGAGGGCAATAAAGAAAACAAATAGGAAGAGGGAACTAAAAGAGTTGATTTCAGAAACTGGAAAAGAGTTGGGAATACACTCAATAATAAGGCAACCTAGGAAACACCACCAGGTCCCCAAAACTCTGGAGGACAAGGGTGACATGGTCTATGTGGAATGAGCCAAATTTATTGGAATTCTGTGCAAGCCTAAAAGACCTAGACTAGGAGTCTGGAGAAGAAAATTAGTTGGATTCCTCCCAGAACCATGTGGCATATAGGAAATGGGAGTTGTTTTGTTGACTAGAAGGAGGTGAGGGTACACTTCATTTTATGAGGTGCAGAAGAATGGGCCTGGGGTACATTCAAGAATGGCAGCTTTTTAAAATGAATAAACATACAAATAAGTAAATGGAACAATCTGTTGAGACTAAGTCTTTCTTTGTGGGCCATCTGGTTCATATCAATTAGCACACACTTATTTTATTTGATCTTTTAATAGGCAAGCTGGCAAAAGGCTCCTAATGCAACTATAATGCGAAACTGTTATGGAACATACATAAAATGTATAGCATGCAGGACTTAAAAAAAGGAAAAAATATAGCACATGCTTGTGAATACAACACTAATTAATGTATTCATGTATATATATATATATATATATATATATATATATATATATATATACCTCTACAAAGATCTGCAGCACATCTAGTAAATTTGTAAGTGTCTGGAATTTATTACATATAAAAATATGTGTGTCTGTGTATTGGCTAACAACATCCTAATGGTGTCATGGATAAGTCAGGAGAATGCATTAGACTACCTATCGCTCAAACACACACACCATAGTTTATGTTTGCCTGTTCTTATGAGTAGAAAACACAGTAGTCAAATTTCAAGGGTACTTGGCACTGAAGAAAGAGTGATCTATCTTTGATGCTTTTAAAATCCCTCATTTGAAGTGGTTAACTTCCACCTAGCAAGTATATACTCCATATCATCTTCTATTAATAATTCTTCCATATTTAGAGCTTCTTCCAGTTTTTCTTAGTTGTTTTAGGTATTTAATCTCAAATCATTTTCACCTAAGTTTAACTTTGGTAAAAAAAGAAAGTATTGAAGTCTTTGAAAGATTTTTTTTATAAATGGAGTTCTCACTTGATATGGATAATGAAAACCTGTAGTCAGATATAGAGGAAAATGCTGAAAGATTAGGAAGAAGGAGCAAGCCACAGCCACACCTTACCTCCTTCGAGTTTCAGCAGGCAAGACAGTGATTTCCTGTTTCTCCCTGCTTATATCTTGTTTCCACCTAGCTACCCCATTTCCTGCCTGTCTGTACAGACTTCCAGACCTCTATGGTTAGCTAGTGGCAAGCTCCATTCTCTCATCTTCAAACAGGATATCACCTGTACAAGCAGGATATCACCACATTTTTTTTTTTACAAAACCAGTATGCAATGTGTGGCTGAATTTTCAGACGACTCAGGTCCTTTCCTTGGAGTGGTGGCATCCTCTTCTTATGACCCTCTAGTGTGTATCCAGAGCTAACATTGGGGCTGGCACATTAATTGGTATCTGCTTGTACTCAGCCATAAACTTCCATCTCTCAAGAGTTTAAGAAGTTCTTCAGAGAATGGATAGATATGGTGGTTATAATATAGCATATTGTGTTAAGGGGAGTTCAATGTGATTTTAAAAGTTGGAAGTTTGCCTCATACACTTAAAGTTGATTTCAGAACATAAAACATTATCAGTTGTTCGGAATTGTGTTAATTTCATGTATTGATTGATTGAGAATTACTGTTCTATTTGGTAATGGAACTATCTCAGTTCAGTTCAAAGCACTGGATATAATAAAATACCATTAACATTACCATTCTATGGAACATAATTTAAAATTCTTTTTATGTTTCAGAAACTAACTTAGAATCATAGTTTTTCCAGGATAATCATTATAAGAACTAGTCATATATACATTATATATATATATATATATATATATATATATATATATATCGTACAAGTAATGGAGCTCCATTTGTACAGTCTGTTTAATAGATCCGGGAAACATGTCCTCATTCTTTGTAATGTTCATAAGATTTCTCATTTCCTCCTACATTCCATTTAATGGCGTGGAAAGTGTGTGCACTCTGAAGTCCTGGCATTAGGATATTGTTTTTTCATACATGCAGCCTAACCCATAAATGTGGCCTCTAGATTAAAATTGCAGTGTCCAAGAAGATCTAATTTTGTAATTTATAGTTCCTTCTACCACCCACACCTATCCTTAAGTTGTATTAGTCTATTCTTATTTGGATAGCTGTGATACTAACCTCTCTTAGGAGCAGAATTAACCTGAAACTTTTGTCAAAATGACCATGTAGGTTTTATTTAATCACACAGCAAATTTTATAAGGATTTTTTTAAAAGTAAGTTGTAGCCTCAGCTATTTCCAAACATTTGTTTTAACCACCATAAAAGCTTACCTTGCAAAGGTTAACTCTTGAATCCCAGGCTGATGCCTGTGAATCCAGCATGAGACTGATCAAGACCCCCTGAATGTGGGAGTCAGTGAGGAGGCCTAGGTAATCTATTGAGCCTTGGGCAGTAGATCAGTACTCATCCCGAGTATACACATGAACTTTGGACTCCCATCCAACAATGTGAGATGCACTCTCACCCTGAACTCTTGGGGGAGGGTCTAGGTCCTGCCCTGGATGAAATGACAGATTATGGACACCCCCATGGAGGGCCTCATCCTCCCTGGGGAAATGAGGGGATAATGGGGGGGCTGGGGGCAGGGCACGGGAGGGAAAGGGAGAGGGACCTGGACCTGACTTGTGAAGCAACCTTGTTTCTAATCTAAATTTAAACTTAAAAATAAATAAATAAATAAAATAAACTGTTACAAAGAAAAGAAAACAAAACAAAAAATCAAAACCACCATAAAAGTAAGAATGCACTTATTATTGGAGATTCATAGATAATTGTTTATCCTTCCTTAAAAGTACAGAGACGGAAGAAGTTCTTGGACAAAATCACAAGATTGACAACAAACCCACTGCCGGCATTCCAGGTCAAAGCTTCCTTCTATCACTCTCTCCTCTTCTCCGGTATGTGATAATGAACATTGAAATTAATTCACCTAAAAAATTTCAAAACTTCCAAGATGATGCCAGCACCCTGGGTGGAAACTTGTGATTTTTCGAATGAAAGAGCTTTTGAGCCTAGGAATGAATGAACAGGAAAAGTGCAGCTGTGTTTAGAAAGAGGCTTTATATTAGGCCAAAGCAGAATTTATTGGGTTATTCCCTCTTAATGAGTCCCATATAATATGGTCTCAGTTAATAAACCAAAGATATCTTCGCAGCTGTCAAGCTGGCTGATTCTGACTTGTACTGATGCTAAACACTGGAGTCAAGCTAGCAGATATGACCCATGTTTTAGGAGGAAATTTCCATAAACTGTAGTCTTCAAAGAGCAAACATGCTTGTTGTCGCAGGATGCCAGGTTTCTCCTGCAAAGCAATTTTTACAACTCTAACTTAGCAGAGGGCATCTTGAGACCATAATGGAGAATTTCAAAGCTAAGGCATTTGGCCTCTTCATCTTGTCATCCATTCCATTTCACACACAGTGTTTCTGTGCCTTACCTCAGTGGCTTGGGTGAGGCAATGATAATTGACCAATACAATTTCCATTTGGTGGTAATTGACAGAGGCCTTGCAGACATGCCTAGAGTCTTGGTAAGCCATTGAGCCAGGAGAGGCTCTACTATCCTGCACTTCCTTCCCCAAGGAGGACTGACTGAACTGTAACTGCCTCCCACTGAAAACTGAGAATTACTGAAAATCATTTCAAGTTATAGGATTAACAGCATATGGCAGCTTTAGTTAAAAAATACATGTTAGGTAGAGAGACTTACACCATCAGCTAAGAAAACTCACCTGCTGCCCTCCCAACAATTCTTGATGGCTTCTTTGACTGAACTGTTACTATATATTGCAATTTGTAATTATTCTTTGGGTTAGCTTCTAGCTTAAAAATTTCTATTATACATTATTAAACTATCTTTAGTTAGCCACATCAATTCTTTTTCTAATTATGCTTATTGGGGTGTGTGTGCCATGATATGTGTGTGGAGATCAAAGATCAACTTGTGGTGGCCTGTCTGCTCTCTTCTTCTACTTTGTGCGTCTCAGAGGTCCCATTCAGAACTTCTGGCTGCACTTAATCAGCTAAGCCAATTTACTCACTATCTTCTTTATTCCCAAGAACTCCCTTTTCCTTACAAAAACGACTTAGATCTTTCTTAGGCTTTTTTTTGTTAATGGAATTTGTATCTTAATGTATTACAATGATTTAGAGATGGAGGATTTAAAATTCACACACTGTTAACTACTGTATAGCATGCATTAATTAGTGGAAGCTCTACTTTATTCAACTTGCCAGTTTTAGACT
Organism: Mesocricetus auratus; assembly: GCF_017639785.1. Classification (NCBI taxonomy): domain Eukaryota; kingdom Metazoa; phylum Chordata; class Mammalia; order Rodentia; family Cricetidae; genus Mesocricetus; species Mesocricetus auratus. The sequence goes on along the minus strand of NW_024429193.1, from coordinate 74,324,451 downwards.
TATACAATCCCTTAGCAAAACAGAGTATCTACACATTTATTGATTTAAAACATACTTGGGGTGTGGCATGTGAGATATGAGAAACTCAAAAATGAATTAAGAAAAATGAAAGTCAAACCAAATTTATGAACTTCCTCAATGTTCTTGCTGGTGAAAGACACAATAAAATGATAGATGTGTATGTGATATACACATAAATAGCTACAGAGAAAATGTTAAATTATCAAAATATAAGGACCTAGTTTATGCACGCATGAACACGAGGAATATAACTTTGAACGTGGCTTGCATAGAGTTTTTGTTATTGTTAATCATATGGATGTTTTGGAAATGTTCTTATTCCTTTGGTGATGTAGCTGATATTTTCCAAGAGCTTGCTTTTACCCACTAGAAGATTAAGTCTATCTTTATTGTAAAACAGTGAGAAATCATTGTTATGCTGCATAAGTATGCCAACAATTTGACAAAGCGAGTTGAGTAACCCTTACTTTGTAAAGAAGGGTAGCATTCAGCATGAACATATTTAGTAAAGGTTATAGAAAAGATGGCAAACTATTTGCCGTTTTAACCCGGGTTGCTTAAATGTCACATCCACTGTTCACATGTGATAAAGTGAATGGACTTTAGAGATGCTTAATTTATGCGCTGCACCTTCAGAGGAAAATATTCTAACTTCCTTATTCACCAGAGAGGAAATTGTATGAATGAAAAACACTTATATCTGAATGAAATGCATATGAATTAAAAGGAGCATTTGTAGACATGACATCCAAGGCTGGTCTACCTAAAAGAAACAATAAGCCATTAAATTAACCATTTTCCTAATAGTGGCTTCATGAGTTTGGCACTTCAATTAAATCTAAACATGAGAGTTATTTATACCCTAATATCCAACCATAATGGTCAAAACCAAAAATATGGTTGGATATTAGGGTATAAATAACGTTATGATTACATTAGAATGTTGTTTTTACTTCACTGAGGCCTAACACAAGCCATTAAATATATCTGAATGGGGAGTGGCATGGTCACTTTTTAAAAATATTCTTATTTATGTGTGTGTGAACATGAATTCTACAATGGGTGGTCTGCAGAGTCCAGAAGAGGGCAGCCATTTCCCTGGAGAGCGGGTTAAAAGCAGTTATGAGCTGCTGCACAGGGATGCAAACCTGAACTAGGGTCCTCTTCCAAGACCTGAAAACAGTCTAAAACACTAATCCTCTTTCCAGGCCCAATAATGTTAAAGAAATTGATGTCATGGCAATAAAATGAAGCACGTGATCCCGCATTGGCTCATGAAGGAGAGTAACAGGAAATAGAGAGGCAGCTTTAAGGTTGAATTTTATCAGTGCTCATTTCCTGGTGTGGACTCATTTTTATCACTATGGTCATGAAAAGAAAGGTCACTGCAATTTGGGAAACGCAAGTTGCATAGGTAAAAGGACATCTTATCTGCCCTTTAAAGTTTAAAAAATATTCAGCATCTTATGCACACACAGGGGTGGGAGAGAATTACAGTATGTTTGAGAAAGGAGTATTTGCAGACTTTAGAGCAAGTTTACAGAGGAATTCTTTGTAATTTTTCAAGTTCTTTGGAACATTCTGAAACAATGTCAAGTGAAAAAAAGATCGAAAAGAAATAGGTCAATGGCATGAAATTATAGCACAAAATTGGGTAGGAACTGGCTTTCTGAGAGTTTGAGACTGTTAGGATGAAAATATACATTATTATCTTTTAGCAGAAATGTGAGGAAAGGAAGCAAAGTTTTACATGTCTGTTTTCCAAGTCAGTAACTTCCTTTGGACACCCATCTCCCATAAACTGTCACCTTCATACACAGATAACTATTGTATACGGTGTTGTATTAGAAAAGGAGCAACTTTATTTCCATATTGAAAAACAATCCTAATAATATGAGGAGGCAGAATTTAGATATGTGACTGTAAGTGTATCTTTACCTGGAAAGAATACTATGCCTATAATGTGAAAAATCCAAATAATGTGAGGCTAAATATCATTTATTTTGTATACTACTATGTTAAATTACTTTTTATATTCAAGTTAGACAGAGGTTGGACACACCTAATATAAGGTCCAGATTGGGATCCCAACATATTGACCCTGGGAAGAGCAAATAAAGAAAAAAAGGCAGGATAGCAATCCAATGTGCCTATCCTAAACAGATGTGTGTGGTTTCTAAAAATAAATAGGCATTAATGGACAGAGACTGTAGACTGAAGATACGGTCTGATATTAAGAGGCTACTATATTGCATTACACGAAGAAAAGCATTTCCCACTACTTTCGCCATACATTTCTATATAATGACACTGACCTTACTATAAGACATTATCTTCTAAAACCCTAGATCAAAGGCCCTATGTAAGAAAATATCTTTACAGATTTTCAAAAAAGGTACATGCTTAAGATATTTTTCCCGATTGCCATACTATTAAACTAATATTTCTCTAGGTCTTGGTTGAAAGAATCCTGAAGTACTTTGGAACTCAGATTGATGGCTGAGAGGCCAGCAAAGGACTGATCCAGACCCCATGAATGTGGGTATCAGTGAGGAGACCTGGGCAATCCATGAGGCCTTGAGTAGTAGATCAGTATTTATCCCTGGCACACAAATGGACTTTGGGTGCCCATCCCACAATGAGGGATGCTGTCTCAATCTGGACTCTTGGGGGAGTGCCTGAGCCCTCCCTGGAATGAAATAACAGACTCTAGAGATCCCCCATGGAAGGCCTTACCCTCCCTGAGGAATGGAGTGGGGATTGGGTGGGGGATTGGGGGGCTGGTCGGGGGGTGAGCATAGAAGGGAGAGAGACCGAGCTGGAACTGACATGGGAATCAAGCTTGTTTCTAATTTAAATAAATAATAAAAAATGTTTAAAGAAAACATAAAACCTAAGAGAACTCTCACCCATGCCTGACTCTCAGTACATTATATTAGTTGTCAACAAATCTTAGGCAAGAGATATTACTTTCACCTTACAATTAGATACTTTCTTACTTACATAAAAGTATCAGGCACGCATATACTAATTTGAAGAATGGAAAACCACATCAGTCTTTGTCATAGATCTCTTATTTGTACCAGCAGATATTTACATGGGAAGCATTTACCTTGTTTGCCTAAGGATTTCTATTTTCTCCATTCTCTCACCTTCCTTCCAGGGATTTTGCTGTTGTCATTATTGTTCTATAGTTATATTCTTTTGTTCACATATAGAATAACCAATGGAAACAAAAGGTGTATGTGACTGGAAGAAAAAGCCCATAAACAAATATAAATGCATTTGCATACATCAATTTATGAGCACGTATATATGTACTTATGAACACATATAATTTCACTTAAATTATTGATTATAATGAAAGATAGTGTTTTGAAATTTCTCAGATATTGTTAAAATTGTAAAGGAAATTATTTATTGTGTATAATAAAATGTTATGTTAGAAAAACAAAGAATTCTGAAGTTCATTAGGAGTTTTAGTTATGATATTTTGAAATTATTCACATGGTCTTGCTTTTATAACTAGATTGTACTAAGAGACTACAGAGGATTAATCTATATACCATTAAAAGAATCAAGGATATTTTAAGTTAAAAATCTTCAGTTAATCAAAAATCACAGTGAATTGCATATGGTAATTTCACAAATAATACTTTTAATGCATTATATTATGACTTGGCCATACAAACAACCAACAAGAACAAAGGTACTCCAAATAATGTAAAACACTTTCTTGGTCTTATGTTTACATTACATTAGTTATTAGTAGCTCCAATTTTAGCTGAGACAGAAATAACAGTTACATTGTGACACTCTTAAAAGAGGAGGCTTAGGGGTCATTTTCAGGTAAGAACAAGATAAAGTCAGTCAGCTCTCAATGCCTAGATATTTAGAAAGAAGAAAAAGTGAACTCTAAAATTTAAATAAAAGTCACTCTGTACTAAATATTTGTTTTGTAACATATCCAAATACATTCAAATAAATTAAAAAACACAAGCTCCCAAAACAGTTGACTATTACTTGAAATACAGAAGCATCATAATAAAACATACAAGCTAAGTTCTTCAATGATTATGATTCTTTCAGTTCAAGTTAATGTTAGCAGTTTTTCTTGGAGTCTGACAGTGATGTGGAACCACATGTCACTACTCCATTCAGTTTGAAAGTATGTGCAACTCTTCTTAAGGCTTATGCTTAATGCTCTCCATGTCAACAAATTAAAGGCATGAAAATAGATTTAGATCTTAAGATGGATTAAATAATTTATTTTATCCAAAATATTTAATTAATACACCTATCATTTATTTGTTTGTATTTTGTCAGATGCCAGAATTTAGTATGCATTTATACTAACCATATTTCTCTTTTCTTCAAAAATGCTTACTATTCTATTGCCTGGCATTTGGACAACACAAGCACACTTAAAAATAAGCTGATCTTATAAACATATAATTTTGATTTTATTTCTCAATGAACCTGCATGATTATTACTGATCTACCTCTCTTTAAAACATTAAACAATATGTCATACAATTTTGCTTAACTGTGATAACACTATTGAAAAATATTGAAGAATAAGTTGGCTTTCTTTGAAAGTTACAAGGAAGGGAATGTAAGATACTACATACATTAGAATGGTCACCATAACAGGAGTCAGCGTGCACATCATGTTTTCATCAGGGTTATGTGAAGTATTTGCAGTTACAGAGTTACAGTAGCTGAAGAGCACATTATGTAGATTATGTAGTATGCTTATTTTTCATTGATTCATAAAGCACTATGCTCAATATACATACATATAGCTATCTATCTCATATTGGAGCAGAGACATTACAGGATCATGCTGCCATTCAAAAGTAAGGTGCTGTATTTTATTATAATTAAGTGGCATCCAAAATGCAATATATTGCTATGAAAATGCAAAATTTTCACAGATCAGCAATTATGAATTGCATTGGTCACAATGAAATGGTATTGTATTTCATACAAATGGAAATGGTTTATCATAAATATATAGACCAATATATAACATTGAAGAACAAGAAACAGAAAGGAAATAGTGCTCTTGCATAAAGGTCAATTCGCTTGGCTGCTGTTGGAATGACTGGCTTGGCAGGCGGAGGTTTCTTGTTGTTCTTTGCCTGTGATTTCCCAAGTCCATTGTTGACTTCAATGGGTTTTCCATAACAGTCATAATTGGATAATTCAAAATCTCTTGGTAAGCTTCCAACAATGCTGAAGTCATTGGATCTCAGATCAGACTTGGAAGTACAAACCTTTTTGCATCTGGTCTCACCAACCTAAGCATAAAAAATGAAGATGATGTAATAAAATTTTTCCAGTTTTTTAATTTTTTAAATTTCACTTTACATTCCAAGCACAGTTCTCTCTCACTCCACAGCTCCAGAGAAACTAAGTAACAAGGAGGTCCCTAAGAGGAACACATGGATCACTCAGGGAGGGACATTAGATGATGAGGGTGGGGTGGTGGCAAGGGGTGGGAGGGCAGATGAGAACAGGAAGGATCCAGATGGCCTAGGCGGGAATTGATACAGCAGGAGAGCAATGAAAGAGATATTGTAATAGAGAGCCACTATGGGCTTAGGGAGAAACCTGGAGCTATGGTAACTCCCAAGAATCCACAAAGACGACCCCAGCTAAGACTCCCAGCAGTAATAGAGGGTGCCCGAACTGGCCTACCTGTAATCAGATTGATGAATACCCCAACTATCATCATAGAAGCCTCATCCAGTAATAAACATTTTACGGTTGTAAGTACCATATCTCTTCAAAGAGATATTTTAAAATTGGGTTTACAAATTAACAAGGAATAAAAGTCAACTGATTAATCCACCAGATAAATTAAACTTTACAGAAATCATTAAACATTTCAGAAATCACTAAACAATACAGAAAGCTCTACAGTTTACCCAAATAACAAGGCTCATACTAATGAATGAACTTTTAAAATATTTTATACTTAGAAATAAAGCATGAGTCAACATTAATTTGGGTTACTATTAGGGTTGTAAGACTTTCCTCAATTGAGATACTAAAAAATACATATCTATCTGTGGCCCAATACGTGATGTGCACACAGAAAATATGACTCTAAGTGTCAGTTCAGAACCTCCATCTTTGACTTCCTGCTTCTGAACAGAACTGCTGATTAATCAATGACGAGGAGGCTTTTGTCCTGCAGTAAGACTGTCAGCCTCTGAATATAGCCACAAAAAGTTCAGATGACTTTAATATCTAATCTCATCAGTCAGGAAAGCAGAACTTTAATATCATAACAATCACATAAAAAAGAATTCCCAGAAGCTGCTGCCTTCCCATACTTGAATCACTGGCAACTCTCTGTGACATTTTGCATGGCTCCCATGTTCTAGTCAAGTGCAAGTGCACCACAAGTGCTCTAGAAAAGGGATCCATGATGACACAACTGAAGGAGGAGTATTTTTAGGTGCCCTCCTAGGAAGACTCCTTCCTCAAAGGTCCTTCAACAAGTCATGTCTCATACACTAGTTGGAGGGTGCATTTTTATTCCATTAACAAGATCTTTTACACAAACATTCTTTGTTGTTTGAACTCATTATTAAATAAAATGCATATATACCAAGACGAAGGATTTCATAATAAAATGTTATCTCCAGCAGCTACAATTTCATAAGTAAGGAAATGAGCACCTAAGTAGGATACTCAACACATTCCTAATTTGGCTGTTTGAACCCTAAGTTCATCACTTTTTTATCATTTCTTTTCACAAATCTCATTTACTCTCATTGCATACACTGTGACTTCTGAAAGGTGATAACAACAGAAATGTGGGAGTATAAAGTTAAAGCTGCCAGGAACAACAACAAAAACTATTGATAAGGCTGTAATATTTTCAAATTCAAACTGAAAGATTTTGTTTGTGCTTCATTTAAGGCAAATAATTTTGTATAAACTTCTAGCACTTAAGATATTGTCTATAGATGATAAAAAAGATGTTCAGAGAAAAATATTGGACAGATTTTATTGAATCAAAATCAATGCAATTATAGCGGCATGTCTTTCTGATCAAGAAATGGCTCTCATGATAAGTCATCAGCTTCTGTTAATTGAATTATTGAAAATTGTGAGCATGGGGTCTGTTAGAACCATTGTGTACAGTAAGTGCTGAGTGTTAAGAAAAGGATAGTAGTGAGAACAGATATTTTATGGATGAAAAGAAAAACACATAAATGGACAGATACATTAGTTACTGAAATATTGAAAACTTATGACAGCACCATCTTTTTGTTTTTATGGAGAGGACCCTGATGCCAGATATATAGATAAAAACATAATTTTGTATAACGGTCACAGTTACATTTCCTAACAGCTTTCATACTGAAATCTGGACTATAGCTTTTATGATTTTAGTTATATTTTTCCATAGCGAGGATACTATTATTTTTTAAATTAATCTTTAGGTTTTCATAATTCAAAGTTTATAATATTTTATTGTTATTTAGAATAAAATTAGTGACACATCATCTAACTGAAATTACTCGGAAATTTGTTGTGTTTTGAAAAGCAAAATACATTGAAACAAGCAGATTGTGAATCTAAAGTCATAATTACATATGTATTTTTTCATAGAAGGATTGAGTTCAAAAGGTAAGAGTCAATATTTTTCTATTTTCATTTTATTTCATGTGTTAATATGTACCAAGCTTGTGAACTTACCAAGTTATATATTATTATCAACTTGATGGGAACATTAATAGTAACTTACTTTGGACCACATGTAAGTGACAGAGGGATGACAATGGAGTGGCAGAATGCTCAACATAGACAGAGGGATGACAATGACAGGAGGTTTAACATTGACAGAAAGTTGACAACTGAATGACAGGTGACTGTGGTTTATCTTCCCACAGTGCAGGAGTCCCAGTGCTCATTTTTGCATTTCTGGAAGTGAGAAATAAATACATGCTTTGGAAACAAAGGAGCTTTTCATCTTCCTGATGGAGATCTCAATGTGTGGAAGCATATCCTACAGTCCCCTAACTCTACTCAGTGCCTGGAGCGTCTGAGGCTTTGATGGCACAAAGACTAAGGAAAAAGGCTGGGAAAAGGAACTGTAATTTCTCTGAAGAAAAAAAAAAAGATTGTCTTGGTGTAAAACAAAAGTAAACAAAGCATTAAAACGGGTATGATGTCCTAAACCTATAAACACAGCCCTCAGGAGGCTAAAGTCAAAGACACATTGGAAAACACAGACAAATGGGGTGACAAATAAAAAGTGAAGAAGGAAAGGGAAAGTAAAACAGTAGGGCATTGATGTTCATCTTTAATCATTTGAGTCAGGTGAGGTGCAGGAAAAGCAAAGACTCTCATGGCTTGAAATAAACATTGGCCTCTGCTTCCAGGAAGAGAATAGGCTTTGTCTTCTTTTCCTCCCACTCAGTTCCATGGAAACCCTGGGTTTTATAGTCATAAGACTTTAAGAAAATCAGCATCAGGAGCGTAGAAAAGAAGAATGCCTTCAATTTGATTCCAGAGCTGACCAGAGCTAGAGGGAGCTCAGGGATTGAAAGCTGGAGAACCTACAGGGACCCGAACTAGACCCTCTGAATGTGGGTGGCAGTGGCAGTTATGGAACTTGATCGGTGGGGAGCTGTCTCAAATATATATATATATATGTAATACATTATACAATATATGTGTTATATATATGTAATATATATTATACATATATATGTTATATATGTAATATATTATATATATATTTAAAGCATAAGAGATTGGTGAAATAAAACCTATGTAACAATTCTGCCATCACAAAAAACCTTGCTTCATGTATGCTATAGACGTGACTGACAGAGAAGAGAGAGTTACACCAAAGGATGGCTTAAGTCATGATATTACATTAATGAAGCACGTCTCCTTCAGGAGCAGTAATTCAGTATAAAAAGGTCGCATGGCATAAAGAAACTTCTCTCAATGTGGAAGAAATAGGCAGGCAGAAGCTTTAAGCTTTGAATAGTAGTGCACTGGATTAAAAATTTTAAAAAATGTAAAACAAAAAGTTATGTATTCAATACAGGAAGAATTAGTTGGCTTTTCTATTCAAAATTCCATGTGTAGCATATTTCTAGAAGTCCAGGTAAAGGACAGTGGGGATCAACACACAGAGCACCATGGGACCAGAACGTGAGCTGAGTAGGCACAGTGTTCCCAGCTGTGACATCTATAGGTCTCCTGTAGAGTGTATAGCCTTTTGCTCCACATAAAAAGTGTCCTGGCTAACTTCCCTTCCAAAGAATGAGCATTAAGCAGGAATCTGTGGATAAGTGCACAGTTAATTTGTAAAGCAGCCAGTTGCTCTGGGACTGAATCTTTAACCCATGATAGGTGGTAAAAAGGGCTAAGGGGAGAAAACCTTAAGAGCCATGATGGATAGGCTAGACAGACCCTTCACAGTGTATAAAGATACCCTTTAGGGCCAGCCATCTAGCCTGTAAGAGAGTTGCTGACCAACTATGGGAAACTACCTAAGTTAGTAAGAAAATGAGAGTGACTGACCAATAGCTTTGCTCTTCAAGTCTCGGGGCTGGATAAAGGACCATGCAGCCCCACAAGTCCATTGGCTTCTTACTAAAGCCTAACAGGTGAAAATTAACAGGGAAGCATACGTTCTGGAAATATCTCCCCATGTGATGATGAACATCAAAATGAAGCTGTGATTTTAAACTCATTGGAACGTTTTTAATATTTTAAGATACTAGATTTTCCTAGGTTGTCTTTGACATGTTGTCCCCAAAATACTTCCAAAAATGCATGGTGAACTCAGTTCCTTTTCATCTATAGAAAATAAATGGCAGTATCACCGTGTCTTTCACAGTGTCTCCTTCCTGGCACAAAGGATGATGGGTGACGCACTTCCATGGTCCTCTCCAGTCTTACCTGCAGAGTGCTGATATGGACTGGAGTCCCCGTGCCGTTCACCGTGTTCTTCTTCGTGACATTCCCACCTTTCCCATCGGCTTGCTCAGCCTTGGCGATTCTGGCCTTTTCAGCTTCAACCCTTTTGGGATTGTTCAACATCACCTGGACAACAGCATACTCCACCAGGGAAGCAAACCCGAAGAGCAGACAGGCAATGAGCCACACGTCCAGCGCCTTCACATAAGACACCTTGGGAAGCTCTGCCGCAAGGGTGGTGCACTCTGAGGCCAAACTGAGCACCGAGAAGATGCCTAGCAACGGAAGGAGCGCCAGATGCGTTTACACCTGTGAAATGCTTCGCAACCACTGGTCGTTCACTAAAATCACTCTCTGATGACTGTTAGCAGACAGCAAACAACTCTTAGGTGTCTCCCACAATCAATCCTTAGGTGACTTTAAAGATTGAAGACCAGAAGGAAAGTATGGTACTATGTGAAGTAGTAATTGTGATTGGAAAATGTTTGCAAATAAGTTTCATTTTAAAAATAAGTAAATTTAAATCAATGTGTATATGATTTGAGGATCAATGATGTCAAGAAACATTAAATGGTATCTCTGAGAGAATAATAGAGCTCTGTGATTAGACTAGTTGTTCGATTTCTCAGCTTTAAAAAAAAAAGAGGGCTTTTACTTGTGGGAGGAGTTTTCATCCATGAACAAGACTAGAGTACATACATTTCGATAAGCTTTTTATTTGTTGGTTGGTTGTTTTTGCTGTTGTGTTGTTAACAATATAATGTCTAAAAAGGAAGATAAAGTATAAAACATTCCTGTTCATTTCAGAAAGAAAATCTCAGAAAAGGAATACTAAAGAAATGCTACAGGCATTCCAAAATTTAGGTGGAAAACCAACATTATATATAAACACACATGTATTCAATGTAAGGTAGTTAAGTTTATGTAATATATGACAATTTAAGCAATCATAGAACACAAGAGATGGACTGTTGCAGTTACAGGTGTCTTTCTCATCTTTTTTGACACTCTTCCTCCTCTTTCTCCCTCTCTTTCTACCATCAAGAGGGTCAGGGTAGAAAATGATTTGCTGGCATAGACACAGTACACCTTTCGACTAAAGAAATGACCAGTGATGTCCACAGAGAGATGCTATCAGCCAAGACGCTGAGTCTCAGCTTCACTGGATACAGTGTATCCCCCTATTGGTTGTATTTTGGTTTACTTTTTTTTTTCTTAGATCCTTACCACATTTTGAAATAATGACTTGATTGGTAAAACATTTGTCAGTTGTACATTTTGAAGTCAACATAGGTCTCAAGGATTTTAACTTTTATGTAGGATATTAGCATAAAAGTCTAGAATACTATCAATTATCGGCCTAAGCAACACCAGTTGTCTCCTTCATCAATCTCGTAACTGCTCTCCTTGTTTCTACCTTTTCTTCATCAGTCAGTCTACAATAAATCAGGCAATGGTTAAAGTTGTAACTAACTAAAATTGGAGTCTGATCATCAGAAGGCTTCAAGAAGCTTCCTGTCTGACTTATGTAAGATCCTTAAAAACATAATGCACTAAGAGATGTCCAGGAGTCCAGACCTCATTGTTACTAATGATCAAGATTCAAGTCCATGTTTTGCTCTCTCCTAGGTAACAGTAGGAATTGCTTTCATTTCTTCACTTTCTTTAGGCATAATTATCTCTTCTTAAAGCTTTTTTCTGACAAGTCTGTTGTTCTTTATATCACTGTTCTATGTATTATATAAGTCATACTTATTCGGTGTCTGCTTCTTTGCAAAGAAATATAAATACATTCAAGCTAAGATGTTTTAATCAATCCTATTAACAAATTCTATTCATTTTTATGACCACATTGTCATATTCTTGATTAGGACCCAACAGTCACTGCAAAAAATATATATGCTGAATGAATTTAAATATCCAAAAGTATCTTGTCAGCTATATAACAATATATAGACATATAGTTAGTAATTGTAATGCATACATATACTATACATATAATACTAATATTGATACTAATATAATACTAAATGTAGTGCATATATTATATATATTACAATATATATCACCTTTAGGTTTTATATATGTATATATACATATATTTACGTATGTGTGTGAAAGAGAGAACATTCACAGGCATGCATGTATATGTCTATAAAACTCAGTATTTTATGTATTCCCCTCAATAACTTCAGAAGGAGACACATACAAAAGCTTATTGAAGGAAAAACAAAATCCAAAAGTAGCAGGCTATCACTTTCTGGGAAGCCATGTATAACAGAGTTTTTCCTCTGGTGAAGTCTTGGTGAGATGCAAAAAGTCCAGAAAATGGAAAATTCCCAAATATCCATATTGAAACTCAGGTGGCACTAATGTTTACACTACTTTTTTTGCAGAAAGAGTTCCTGCTTATTTCCTCATGAAACAGTTTCATGAGCGGGAGCCAGAGGTTATTGGGAATGGAACCCAGGACTTCACATATGCATGCATACTCTTTACCACTGAGCTTTATCCCAAGCTGAAGCAAATACTTTTGAATATTTAAACAGATGCAAATTTCAAATGACTGGGTAATGGTGTTTCTTTGCACCAGTCTTAAAAATAGTAAGTTGTAGCACATGAACATTAAAAGGAAAGAGAAACAGTACTTGAATGGTATTGTGTGTGCATTTTTTAAGAATAGATCATATTATGACACTCATACGCCATTTAAAGATGAAAACATGCTTGGACAAACGTATCCTCAAGTGACCTAGTCATTGTGTGAACATCAGAGTGCACCCATACAAACCTATATGGGAAAGCCTGCTAATACAGGTAGGTTATGTGGTTCACACTATCATGCATGCAGCCATTACTGATGAAATATCAAGTAAGTAGTACATGATTTCATCTCCTCTGAGCCTCAGATGCATATTATTTACAATAATTTCCACCAAAGTGATTATTTGTTTTGAACTTTGGCATTATTGAAGATTTTACATTTTGGTGGTGCATGAATACATTCAGTCAATAAGTACTTACAGGAAAAAATAGAATAAATCAACTCCTGCAAAATTCTCAGAAAAGGAAAAGAAACTTAATTACCAACAGCATAGACACTGAGAAAATATAGATCAGTGTGTCAGATACTGAAGGATTCCTCCCTCAAAATAACAGACAGCCATCTCTTCTAACTCCCTGCTTCAAAGAAATTGGTAATGCGTTCAGCACATAAGGGCACAGCTTAGATTTCCTTTCTTGAAATGCTCTGAGCACAAGTGCTTCCAATTTATTTTGAAATATATGTAAATATTTTATAGATGCCTTAAGGATAGGATCCAAGTTCAAAAAAACATTCACTTATATTTCATACCTTAAACACAAACCCTGAGGACAGTTTTATACATTTTTAATACATTGTGATTTTATTGTGGTCTCCCAGGAAGTTAAAGTGTGTCATTTTCTACCTGTTGCATTTGGAACACTTGGAAACCTCATGTTTTCAGGATAGGATACTCAACTGATCCCACTGTCATGGTGGCAGAGAAGCAGGTAGACTTACCCAGAGGTACCCTGGCAGCACTAGCATCGGGGTTGATCCAGAAGGACAGCCAGGAGAGGACCACAATCAGCAGGGTTGGTGCATAAACGCCCATCATGTAGAACCCAACCTGTCTCCGCAGGGTGAAGATGACCTCCACACAAGTGTAGTAGCCTGTCAATGCCAGAGAAGCAACAGGGTCATCCCCACATAGAATCATGTCAGAACGACCTGCAAGGCACAGTACACTTCCACTTCTGGCAATTTCCAAAGTAAATGCTGCAAAGTGTGTTCCTTTAGTTGGAGACATTTTATAAAGGGGCTGGGACATGATTTCCCTGACCTCCACCACCTCACCATGATACTGAAGAGCAGAGCTCATGTGTTGCTCTGTGGCAGGTCTAGACATTAAATCTGTGAGAGAGAATGCAGCCCTTCAATCCCTCCCTAGCCTCCCCCAACCCCCGCAGTCGTGTTAGCATATAAGATTAACCAGTAAGACATGAGCTCTGAATCAAAGCAGCAGCTTAATTCTAAGTGGAAAGGCTCTTGGACTGAGTTTTGTCCTCCTAGCTTTCAGCCTTGTGAACCACATCCACTGGAGAAGGGATGTCAGTGTCCAAGAGCACAGTTAACCCTGAAAACTTTAGGCAAACATTCATGTAAGCAGTAGTAAGAAAAAAGACAAAAGCTTCCAGCGATTGCAAGAGGCGTGTGAGCCTGGCGTTGGTGGCGCACGCCTTTAATCCCAGCACTCGGGAGGCAGAGGCAGGCGGATCTCTGTGAGTTCGAGACCAGCCTGGACTACCAAGGGAGTTCCAGGACAGCCTCCAAAGCCACAGAGAAACCCTGTCTCAAAAAAACAAAATAACAAAAACAACAAAAAAAAAGAGGCCTGTGAAGTAGGAAGACAGGACATACCTCTTCATCCCCTTCCCCTCCTGCAGCTCACAAAGTTCTACCTGGGGAAAGGACTTTCACTTCCTCTTGCTGGGACAAATGCAAAAACTGCTCTAGAATATCATTCTGGAGCTTCCAAACACCACATAGTCCCAAAATTTACTGATGAGTACTGGCAGTCTGGCATGATGATGGCTTTTGTTGTATTGAGGGAGGGAGGGAGGGAGGGAGGGAGGGAGGGAGGGAGACAGAGACAGAGACAGAGACAGAGACAGACAGACAGAGGGAGATACAGAGACAGAGAGACAGAGACAGAGAGAGATAGAGAGAGAAAGACAGAGAGAGAGGCAACAGGAATATTTTGACTTTTTTCCCTTTGAAAAGAAGACATACTTCCAAGTAGGGGATTGTTTTTCAAATGTTTTGGTCCTTTTGGTTAACAGTTCATATATAATGCTTATTACTTAATAGATTTAATTGTTTTGAGCTAGTCACTCTATATATCCCAGACTAATCTCAAAATTGTGATCCTTCTGCTTAAATGTTCTGGAATTACAAGCAGACCCTCCAGACCCAATAAAAATGCATTATTTAGATAAAAACTGGCATCTACTATTTAATAAGTGTAATATTATGTATAAATAACAAAGGTTAAAAATCTCCAGTTGTTTTTAGTTGACACTGTGCATAATTATTTTAAAATGTTGACACAAATGAACAATCCATAAGTGAAGTAATTATAGAAAGAAGAATAAGACTGTGTCACTGCCTTACAGTTACAAAGTAATATTTACCTAGTCACCATAATCGGGAATAACAAACATGTTTCACACACTAACATAATCTTCCTATATATTTGGCAGTACTCCCATAGAGTAGAATGTCTTAAATTTTGACTTAAAAATGACATTCATAATCATTTTAAGTTACATGAGAAAGCTCGTCTGCTCATGAGTTATACCCAATACTGTCTCATGGAGATTAGAAAGGTAATAACATCAATATGGAGCAAAAGCAATTAGTGGGGAGGTCTGGGAGCAAATGCTAACTGATACATCAGAAACAAGATGTGCAGCTTGCTAAGTTTAGTTTCATTAAATAAAAGCAATATAGTACATATTATTTGCAGATTTTATAAGATGAGGGAAAAATTAAAAGCGCCCGTATGAACTTCCTCCCTGATAACAAAACGTGCTTCTAGCCAACAATCATTTTCAATATTTCAAAAGTACAACCTTTCGTAAAAAGGCTCACAGTGCTTCCTAAAATGTGATTCTCAAAATACCTTGCTTTGAAACAGTGACACTTATGCAGGTAACTCTTTCATTCACCTACTACATATGAAATGAAGAACAATGTATCTGTACCTCTAAGCAAATCATATATTTGAATCTTCTCCAGATACCATATAGGCATACATACTATATTAGTATCTATATTATATATAGTAGTATATAGTTACTATAAATTGGTATAACTTAAAATAAAAGTTTACATTCCACCTCACTATGCTTAAAGATTGCTTGACTAAATACCATATGTCATGTGTTTAAAGCATAGTTTCAACATGTACTTTCATAAAGGTACTCACTAGGGGACTTCATGAGCTGTCCATGCATCCAGCCATAAAATGCATTCTGGATATTACAGTGATTTGCTTCATAAACTTTTATGAGAAACATTTCTTGATCTTTTTTGATCTTTCTCTAGTCTGTTATATTTATGAGAGGCAGGTGGGCAGTTAATTGATATAAATGTGCATTGGGAAATTTCAATTTACTCTCTATTTCCTGTGTCGATTCCCTTCATTATTCACTTAGGCACCCAACTTGACTATTTTCATTTTGGGTCCACCTATTCTTTACCTTCACTATCTGTTATTCATGGAACAGTATAATTTCAGTAAAGTTAATGCCAGGTCAGAATTTCTTTACACTACTGTGTGTGTATGTCTATATATTTTATACAAGTATGCATGTCTAGCATCATATATATTTTGAGCTAATTTTACAAAGTATCACAAATATTATCCAAACATTAATGTTTCACTTCTAATTCATATAAGTATTTATAAAGAATCTGAAACATAGTAAATGCCCCAAGTATGTTAGCTACAACCTCATGCTGTCTTCTGTAGCTAATAGGACTGTAAGGTTTCATCATGATTAATCAAATAAAAAAGAAACTCTCAAAGAACTTCACAGGACCTCTAAAGCAATCCTCTAAATCAGCAATTCTCAGCCTGTATGTTGTGAACCCTTTGGTGGTCAAACAGCCTTTTCACAGGGGTTACCTAAGACCATCAGAAAACAACCCCCCCCACACACACACTACAATTCCTAACAATAGTTACATTGCAGTTATGATGTAACAACAAAAATATTTTTATGATTTGGGGGAAACTACAACCCAAGGAACTGTATTAAAACGTCAAAGCATTAGGACGGTTAAGAACAACCTCTTTAAATTGTTTCTTTGCAGGACATGCTTTCATTTCCTTCTAAGAAATAAGAACTTTAAATTTTCTTTACTTAAATTCAATAACTATTTACTACTGTATTTATGATGTATCTTATATTTTACTCTAAGTTCTACCCATAAAAGTATATAATCTTATCAATGTATCTGATAGTCAACAACAGATGCAGACAATAACAACAAAAATTTAATTATTACCACCAAATTTCTTAGACTTGCATGCATTTATTTTAGGACTGTACAAATGCAACTTTTAATGTATTTTGCCTTGATGATATCATAATAGTTGACTTTTACATAATATGAATGCCTCCAAAAACATAAACTTAGCTCCTATCTGCTTCTGAATACATTTGTCATGACCTGCTTTCCAAAACAGAATTGCAGGCAGCTTACAAGTTGAGCTGATCATTGCTAATAATGTCACAATTAAGTTTCTGTATTGTTTAATTTTATATTGTTAAGTGAAATGTATTAATACTACCAAACCTCCTCAGTGACCTACAGCTGATAATGCAGACCCCCAGGACAGCTACCATACATTATAAGAGAAGAGTGGACTTTTACACTTTGACAGGGTCCATAAAGGTGGCTCTGTTCCATACTGGCTTAAGGTCAGAGAGTTCAAAACTACCCTTGCTCTTTCAAGGTTAAAGACCTAAGACCTAAAGGTCTAAGGTGTGACTACTGAAAGAGGTTTGATCTAAGGTATGGCTACTAGATGTCTTAATCACCAAGGTCAGATAACAAGATGTTTGATCTCAGGTGTGGTTACTAAATGTTTGGAGAATTAAGGAAGTAATTAAGTCTGTTCCTTGTATTATGATAAAGAAGTCTTTTGCCTTTTCCACAATTTTTGGTTGGGGTGTATAAGAATATTGAGCAATAAACTTAAGGTGGATCCCAGAATTCACCAGGATGCCCTCCTGACACTGCCTTCGGTTTCTAGCCTGTTTCTTTCCTTAATCCACACTCCCCTTCTCTGTTACAGAGTGGACAAGTTGGCAGAATCCAACAGATGTCCCTCAATGTGGGACACTGATAGGACTTTCTTCACATGTTCAATATAATTTAAGGACTGCAGCTAATTTGCTTTGCTTTTCAAAATTGGTTACTGTATGACACTATATAGGGAATATTCACAAAGCTTAATTATCTCACATTCTTATTGTTTCTAATGTACACAAAATTCAATGATTTTAAAGTTAACAAGACAGGTAAACTAACCCATAAATAAAAAACAAAAGATAAACACAGAGAGATTATGTTGAATTATACTAAATGCTTAGTGCCAAAGAAAGTCTTGTCAAAACATGGCAACAACTAAGAAAGCCATTACCTGGAGGAGTTTGTTTCATTACTATATTCATTATAATGTTTTATTACTATAATGAAATATCGACAACTTCTTACCAACAGAATTACATGGACCAAAACCAATCTATTCCATAATTACAAGGCCAAACATCTGAAATGAATGTGGTTGTGGAAAAGATTTTAACACGTGGTTATAAGGGTACATTTCTCACAATTAGCTTATTTTAAAGCATCTCTCCTCTATTTGTTCCTTAGTCAATATTAAAGCTAAAACAAAACATTGATTAGTTTTACCTTCTAAAATATCACTTACCAGTGCCTTTATAGTATTTTGTACAGTTGCCATATTCAATATCTTCCTTTTTAATATCAAATTGAGGTAAAGCAATTTTTTCCAACTGAACAGGATCTCCTGACTGCCAGATGAATCTCAAATCATCAGTTGTATAACCAACTGTAATAAATATATGAACATGCTAGACTGAAATATACTTATGAGTGCTTTCTTGTTATTTTAATAATTCATACTTAGCATAGAAAAGGAAAGAAAACATGACATAATGTTATGGAATGGTAATTTAAAATTTACAGCTATTGAATCTATGGTCAAGCACAAAATATCAGCACAAGAAAAACATGTCATCATTATGACGAAGTAATAGGGTTAAATAATCATCAAAATCAGATATAACCCTAGGTCATCATATATAGAAAATCTCTTCTCTGTGTCAACATTCATAACTGCTATCAATTAAATGGTGACAAAATAAAATGTAAGCTCTCTGCATGTGTCCATTTACAAGCATGCACTATATACCTAAAGGGTTTTTTTTCTTTTTTTACTTTAAACTTTGTTTTTAACTTTTATTTATTCCTTGTGGATGTCGCATCATGAATTCCAATCGCACTTTTCTACCCAATTGCCTCATATCTACCCTCTGCCCTTGTAATCTCCCACTAAAACAAAACAAAATTTAAAATAAAAAAACAAAACAAGCAAAAAAACTGAAGTAGAACAGGTATGATTGTAAATAAATCACTACAATGTTCCTTGAAGGAACTGCACCATGATTAAAAAAAGCAGTAAGACTGTACTCTAAGTGAACATCATAATAGCTTCATTAAAGTAACCAGGAGTTCATGGCCTGGATTTAGTATATGTGGTTACAACTCAGGTCTACATCCTAGAATAACCTACCACTGCATATCAACGGCCATCTGTTTCTAAAATCCTACAAGGTGTGTCAAATGAGTGTATTGAGTAAATATGGATTTATTTAATAAATATATTCTAATATATATTTATTATATGGCACTGAAACATTGCATAGACTTACAAAAATAATCTGTTAGGAAGAAAGAAATATCATGAAAAATTAGGATTGATTTCAGTGCATAACAAACAGCAAATAACCACTAAATAACATGTAATCTAATATAAACAGTATATTTTACAAAGTGGTTATTATTCATAGGAATAGCTTAATCTTTAAGCATCTGTGCTGAATATTCCTGTGATATCAGTATTCATTTTTCAAGTATTTTATAAATACAATCATCACAGAAAATGGATTAATACCTTTCATATAAAATTACAGGTTATAACATTTAATAAACCTTTTATAAACTGAAAAATACAATCATAGGAACAGAAACATGAAATTTATAAAAAATAATTTATCTGTACTTCCATAAGAAATGCCGTTAGTTGGGCTTACATGTAATTCAATGTTCTCTAATATTTTTACTATGATAATACTAACATTAGAGAAATTATTTTGTCAGAAGACCCTAATTTTGTGTGTATTTTCTGCATTACTAATCCAGATAAACCTAATCTTCAGAATAAGAAACACACCAATATCAACTGTCTTAAAGGCCAACTACAGCAGAAAGATTTGTCTTCCCCAAGATTATCTTAATTAGTATGCATGACCAAAGCATTATGGTTTTCACAGTTATATAACACAATAATAGAACATATTGTGCAGATATAATCATTGTATTTCTCAAATCATCTATGGCCTCATTTACATACAGCTCTCAAGTTGCATCTTGCAGCGTTGTGTATCCATGGGAAACAGAGTTAAGTCCAAAGGGCATGAAAGAGTAATAGACAACCTGAAGTCAGAAGCAGAGAGATTGAATCATTGGATATACATTTCTGTGTCACCCTGATTTGAAAAGGAAAATATAAACGCACAGGAATTAAGTATAAAAGGGTACCTCATGCTCACAAGGACATCTCCATCACGAAAAATGAACAGGAGGATGTTTTCTTGGGTTACATCATGAAAATTGGCACTTTTTTCATTTGCAAAGAATAAGTCAGGCTTCCACAAGCACTTGTACATTGTGGGATCTACTGTCAGCGCATCAGAGCCTCTGAAGTCGCTAGGGAGCTTGAGCCTGGGGTCGTTCCATTTCTGCCTCAAGAAAATGTTAACTCTGTAGTCCTGGAGGGAGAAAAGCACACTGCATGCTAATATACTTAGTTGCTTAAAAATGAAACAAATGCATGCATGACACGTGTATGTTTATAGCTCCTTTTAACAACAAAAGTGTTTTTACTTTTAGTAGCAAACAAATATTTTCCACTTGGCTGGGTGATAGCATTATATAAACATAAGAACTTCCAATAATTCTCCCTGCTCGCAAAGTAGGGTAAAATTAAGAATGCATAAGAAACAGGAGGAAAACATTTCTATCTGTCCTTTGTTAAATAGAGAAGCAAACAATAAAATGGGTAATGTGAGTGCATACATATGTACGATAAACTCTACATACAGCATTGTGCCTTGATACTCACTAGTAACTGGTCCCAAGACTTCATATGAGTGTCAAAATCTGTATATAAAATGGCTTACAATTTGCATATAGCCTATGCAATCCTATATACATTTAAACCATTAGTTGCAGCAGTTAAAAACTACATGAAGAGTTGTTATAAAATAAGGCTTATAGTAAAAAACAACAACAAAAGACTGTACATGTCCAGATCTAAATATTTCCAGTATAGTATTCATTTTTGGCCAAAATTCATTTGTGCAGGAATGAACACATATGAAACTCAGATTCAAAGGGCTGATATATATTCTTGTGATGTTTAAAGGAAATCTATTCATAACTGTTCACACATGTGAGTTATCATTGAGACTAGGGACTATAGTGAAGTGAGATTTGGATTTTGTGAAACTGATCAAAATGGATACAAAATTCATAATGTCACATTATACTTCATTTATGCAAATAGTGAAATATTTCAGTCAGTTATTAGTTCATGTTCAGAAACTTTAATTCCACAAAATTATAAGAACCAATTTTTTTGGCATTTAATACTAAAAATATATGAACAAAGGAACCATGTTTAATTGACTAAAGTATTTTATAATTGCCAATGAGTATGGATATCTGGTCAGAAACGGTGGTAAATACCAGAACTTGGGAGGCAGAGGCTAGTTGAAGTTTACATTGAGTTCCAGGTTCACCAGTACTATAGAGTGAGATCCTATTTCAAAGATGAGAGGAAGAAGGAGAGGAAAAGAGGTGGGGGGATAAAGTTCAGGCACAAACTGGATCATCAGTACACACTAATATTCACCATTAGTGACTTTCACTGCATCCACTATGCTCAGAGTGCGTAAGCAAGTATTCAAGGCATAAATTATGTGGAATCTCAGGGCCTTCTTTGTAGTCAATAATCTAAAGTTCCTATTTTATCCCTCCAAAGCCTTTTGGATAATGAATTGAATATAAACTTAAATTCTAAATCCAACTAAATCTAATCTAAATTCCAACTAAGGAAATAGAAAGAAGTGGTAGATCACTTTTATTAAAAACTAAAATCAACACTTCTCTAGAAGGTATAAGTATATATGATTTACATATATATAAATATTTTAAAGCATAGTTTGTAAGCATAGTTTCTAGAAAAGAGAAGAAAAGGAAATTTCCTCTTCTAATCAGCTTGTTTTTGTGCTCAGGTTCTGTTCAGTATTTGAAGAAGGGTAAGACATTGACTAACTGCACTTACCTAGCTGCAGTTCAGAAAGTACTGTGATGCCTACTCATCTCTATCAGCAACCTGCACTGGACGTTTGTAAAGACTGCAACACATTGACACATTAGGCATGCCAACTTCACATAAATGACCACTGTGTGTTCAACAAGCATACTAAAAACCACGCTGTTCAGGTCTATATGAATTAGCATGTCATTTAAAACTAAAAAAAAGATTTTAAAATTCAACATATTAATTAAGTCTTGAAAATCATATACTGGTTGTTTAGAAGTGCCTTGTCAAGTCAGCTAAGGCTTATATGAATATGTCTGCACATGTCTGAGCACTTGACCTTACTGTAGCAGGTGGAGAGAAGAGTCCTGTCATTCAGAATACAAAGACTGGCACTACAATGTGTGACATTACTAAAATACTACATTAGCACACAGATTCACATGCACATGTGAGCACATACACACACACACTTGTACTCTCTTTCTCTCTCTTACACACACACACACACACACACACAGTATACTTGCACAATATATAATTCTAATGGAGATAAGTGATTATTTACTAAAACAACTATGGCAGCTCCAAGTTCCTAGGAGACACAATGATGCTCCTGAAAAGCATTTGTGTCTGCTCCACACAGCCATTCATGATTTCCTCTTCAGCACTACTATACATCATATTAAGTCAATTTCTCATAGAATTTTGATCATTGTACTTTACCTAAGCATGGGATGGGACTCAACTTGAGATCATACTGAGAATTCAAAGATAATCCTTTTCAAATTGTTTACTGTCTCTGACATAATCTGCCCAAATCATTGACAGTATAAAGTTATATATTTAAAGATTATTTTAATCACCTTCTCAAAGTACTGTGCCTTGCCAAGGGACATCATCCCACCAATATATATTTACATTCATAAACTTAAACATGTATTTGCTGTATTGATATAGACAATGCAGTCTTAACCAGGATCTATATAAAAAAATACAACACTCCCATGTTAAGTAGATGACACTTTGTGAAACTATCCCAGATTGAGTCTTCTCTTCATTATTTAGTGATTCATTTGTTTATTGGTATACTACTGTCTCATCATTTTATAGTTCTTTAATGTGCAGAAAGCATATTTAGTGAGGGCACATTACAAAAAATGACACCTAACTGCCAGAGATTTTAACGGCTTCCTTCGCTTTACTGGAAAATAATGCTTAAGTGTCTCATTTTGTTTTGCCTTTGTCTGCAGGTGAGGGAACTGAGAGTTAACCTTGAGCCACCATCACTCACATATCCTCTCTCATATCTCTCATACCTCAGTACAATTATCATGGTGTGATACATGCACATTCCATCTGAATTCAAATATTTTCCTCTCTTTTTATTACTATTTTATACCTCAAATCATTGCCCGAAGTAAGGATGAATAAAAAACAGAGAAAATAACATTTATAGAGCACGATGTGCTTAAAGAGTCTCCATCATCATTTGTATATAGCTTCATGAACTTCCAGAGCAGATTTCTAGAGTAAGGAAGCTGTATTTTATTTTAATATTAGATTTTCCTTTTTTAAGGAGGCCAGTACATGCACATAAAGAGATAGCAGTTCTAAAAACTCATTAGCATTCTTCACACCAAAACAATTACCTTGTGGAATATGTCTGCCAATTTGTTTACTGCTAATTAATTTCATGGACACTCTATCAATATTTCATAATAACATTCAAGATAATATCTGGGAAGGATTAAAGCAATGCTAACCTTTAATTAACTTCAGCATAATTTGCATAATTACAGAATAAGCTGCCTCTAATATTTTGGGTTGAAGTTCAGGAATTTATTACAGATAGAAATTTCCACATACCACAACTGGTATTTCTGGAAGCATAGTTTTATGTTGTACCAGTTTCCAAAATTGTGTGGCTAACTTATACAAAATTAACCTTTTAAGGAATAATTGCAACAGTTTTTTGTTTCTCCCTTTTTTTCTTTAATTCTTTTCAAAAGTCTAATCAACGATTCTACACAATTCAAGGTACATTACGATGTTTGTTAGTACACTAAGTTCAAAGCATGTTTATCAGCAAACACTGGCAGAATACACAGAAAATCCCCGCAAAGCATTGGGAACCTTGAAAACCTACAATCCTTTTGTAGGGAATATGAGGTATCATGCAATGCTTGCTCTCCACGGATGACTTTTAAAAATTTACACTAATCTGAAAGCAGAGTGTGGCTAGTGACACCCAGACACTGCCTGATAGAACCTCTGTGGAATAAACTGGGATAAGTTGGAGAGCAACTGACATGGAGGTGAATGATGCAGACAGACACTCGCTCTTTCCTTATGAAAGAAAGACAGCTGTTTCTGTGGGTTTCTCCAGCCTGGTCTTGACCATTTGCTCATCACTCCTCCCTCTGCAACTGGATTCCAGGAGTTCAATTCAGCAGGAAGGGGATGGGATAGAGGGTTGGTGGGGGGCAGAGGAGGAGGAGAGGGAGAGGGAACTGGGATTGACAGGTAAAACCAGCTTGTTTCTAAATTTAAATTAAAAAGGAAAAATGAATGAATGAATAGATGAATAAATAAAAAGAAAGACAGGAAACTTTGAACAGGAGGAAAGCAAGAGCCTTAAAGCTCTGTAGCCTGCAACAGGAAGGTAGACAGAGTTCAAATGCAGAGGGTTGCAAGCACAACTTAAAACAGAGAAGTGCCTCAGAAAATTCAGTCCTGACTCTCAGAACCAGACAATTCGTAAAGTGTTGGAGGCTAGTGCAAGGACAAACTCCCATGGGAGCCACATGGAGAGCAGGAGTGACCAAAGGAAATTGAAATAAAGACTCAGAAGCATGGTCAGCATCTTCACTGAGCAGGCCTGTTCTTAGACAGGGATCTTCAGGTCTACACACAACCTAAGTAGCAGAAAAATCACTCTTCTTGATTTGATCAGAAGAAAGGCAAGAAGATTTATAAAGATCTCACTGAGTCCACAACTGAGTGGCTATAAGATAAAAGGTCCCTCTGTTCCCTGCTTGGCTGACTGTGGGACTACTCTGAGGGTGACCTGCAGATTACATTTATCTTAAATAGAAACAAAACTGAGTCAGAACTGTGCAGAATTCCACACAGTGGAAATCTCATCTGAACCACAGACTGGAGTGTGACTCAACAGCTTTTTATAAGAAGAATGAACAACGGAAAATGCTTAAATGTAACAGCATCAAAGGCATACAAATGGAAAATTTGGCATAGCCCTTTCTAGTATCTAGAGGTTGACAGATGACCATAGCTAGACCACCCACTGGCCACCCCAAGACCTGAACTGTCCAGGTGCAGCACAAACAACACAGGAAGGGTAACACCAAAAAACTTCTGTTCTTATTGGAAGACACCAACCCAAGTGCACAGATAACTAAAACAAAGAAAACATGGAAATTAGAATCTGCACTTGAGTAGTAACCAAGCAGAGGGGAGTCTGCTCTGGCTATCCACGTGAATTTACAGAGACACTGTACACCTTTGACTATGCAAGGACCACAAAATCAGCACCAGTGATCAGACAGGTAACCACAAAGATTCTATACCAACCAATAAAGTTGCTTCATAAGAAACACGCTACACCTGTGCCCAGCAAGGACCCGCATATAGACAGTAGTACCTGTACACAGAGGAGTAACCACAGAGACTGACTCTAACATCAGAACTCGAGTCCAAATGGATCAAAAATCTCAACATAAAACCAGATAAACTGAACTTGATAGAAGAGAAAGTGGATAATAGCCTTGAACTCATCAGCCCAGGAGACAACTTCCTGAACAGAACACCTTATAGCACAAGCACTAAGATCAACAATTGATTAATGAGACCTCATGAGACTGCAAAGCTCTTGTAAGACAAAGGACACCATCAATAGGACAAAGTGGCAACTGATGGAATGGGAAAAGATTTTTACCAATTCCACACCTGATAGAGGACTAATATCCAAAATATGCAGAACCTCAAAAAAAACTAGATATCAAGAAAACAAATTATCCAATTAAAAAAAAAATGGGATGCAGACCTACACAGAGTATTCCTAATAGAGGAAACTCAAATAGATGAGAAACACTTAATGATATGTTTGTCATCCTTAGTCATACGGGAAATACATATCAAAACTACTTCCAGATTCCATTTTACAGCTGTTCGAATGGCTAATTTTGACACAAGTGATGGTTCATGCTGACAAGGATGTGGTGCGTGAGGGATGTTACTCCATCGCTGCTGAGTGTGCAAATCTGTATCATCACTCTAAAAGTCAATCTGATAATTCCTCAGAAAGTTGGGACTTGACTGACCTCAAGATCCCTCTATACCACTCTTACGAACATACCAAAGGCACTCTCCATCCTGCCACAAAGACACTTGCTCACCATGTTCATTGCAGCTTCAATGGTAATAGCCAGAAACTGGAAACAACCTAGATGTCCTTCAACAGAAGAACAGATAAACAGAACGTGGTACATTTACACAACAGAGAATTACTCAGCTCTTTAAAAACAAGAGAGGAAAACTGACATCATGAAATGTGCAGGCAAATGAATGAAACTAGAAAAAAATCTTTCTAAGTGAGATAACTCAGACTCAGAAAGACAAATAAGGTATGCATTCACTTATAAGTGGATATTAGCTGTTAAGTAAATAATAATCAAGCTACAGTCCACAGACCCAGAGATGTTAGGTGAAGAAGAGTGTTCCAATTATGATTCATGGATGTCCCTAGAAAGGAGAAATAGAATAGATCTTACAGGTAGAGTGGGGGGCAGGTAGGGATGGGAGGGGAGATCAGGTATGGGGGAGATGAAGTTGAGGAAGAGAGTGTGGGGAGAGACAATCTGAATTGGGAGGTCCTTTGGGAAGGAGTTGGAAAACTAATGCAGTGAAAACTTCCTGGAATGTATGGAGGTAATCCTAGTGGGGATTCCTAGTAATCGGGATACAGTATCTCAACTAACCATCTGTTTCCAGGCAAGGCTTCCAGTAGCAGGACTGGGTTACATTCAACTGAGTTGTTGGCCAAGCGGGTACAATAGAAATTCCCCCCTAAACCCGGCTGTTGCTAAGACAAAGGGCTACTCTCTCTACACTGGCAGGGGCCCCACTGCATCCATAAAACTCATTACACCTAGAAAAGCCAAGTTGATTCCCACATTGAGTCTTCACCCCTATGTTCTAGTCTCTTTGGTGCTGGGAGTTACTCTTCAGGCTACCAAAAGAAAAACAGGGACACCAGTCCAGCCACAAAACCTTTGACCTACAATGTATCCTGCCTGCAAAATATGCTGGGGCAATGAAGGCACAGAACTTGTAAGATTAGCCAACCAATACCTGATTTGACTTAAGTCATACTCCATGAGATGGAACCTGTATCCAACATTGCTTGGGTAACCAAGAACCAGATACTAGCTAGCCCAGAGACCTAGGGTAAAACTACAAAGACTACTAGTCAAAACACGTGTCAATAAAACCATGCCTAATGGCATTATGCTATATTCATAGATCAGTGCCTTGCCCAGCCATCATAAGAGAGGCCTCTTCTAGTAGTAGATGGGAACAGGTGCAGAGACCCATAGGGAGACATAATATTCAGAGAGAGTCTAAACTGAGGTCTCTGCTAAATCCTTCCCCCAGATCACAGGAAAACCCAAAGAAGAGGAGGTGGGGAGGCTGTAAGAGTCAGAGGAGATAGAGGACACCAAGAGAACACAACCCTCTGAATCAACTAAGCAAGGCATATATAAGCTCACAGAGACTGAAGCGGCGAGCACAGGGCTTACACATGTCTGCAACAGGTCCTGAATGTATATAAGCTTAGTATTCTTATGGGACTCCAGATTCTTGTACCTTTTCTTGGGACTCTTTTTCTCCTGTTAAGTTGCCTTGCCCAGCCTGCATATGATGGTTTTGCTTTATCTTATTTTGTCATGTAAGGTTATCTCTTAGAAGCCTGTTCTTTTCTAATGAAACACATAGAGGGATGCTCTTTAAGAGCAATTATGCCCATCTTTTATAATTCTGGATTTTTCAGGCCAAAATCAGGTTCGCATGGTTCCCTGGAAAGCATTTCACCGACTAAAACTATCCTGGCTACTTTATTGTCTTTAACAGATATCCAATAAAATAATATCCCAATAAACAATTCCCCAAGCTGTCTCACTCAATGTATCATTTGTTATTATTATATTTTATTGTTTTATTTTGAGAGAACTTCAAAGACACTTTTCTATTAATTATGTAACTATATATTCCATTTCAGTACAAGCTACAGCAAGGTCATATATACTTTAAGAAAATTTTAAATTTCATTACACAATTAATAGCTTTGCTCAACACTCATTAAAAGATAAGAATTCATTAGTTGGTAACATTTGGTTAATGTTTAATGAAAAACTAAATAATTACTACTTATTGACATTTCAAATGCTCTATATTAAGACAACTATCTTTGAAATTTATTATTTGTCCTTTTTAACTGTTCACAATAATCATAATGCTATCACTTATTTTGTAATAAACAAATTTCCATCAGAAACAGACCACTTTGTTGTAAGGAATGACTTAATTGTTTATAAAGTATTTGGTCACTAATAACACTCATTGTTCATTCTAAATAACTCGCAATTATTCATTATTTGGATAATGGATGTTCTCCAAATTTTCAGTACCAATTAACACTCAAATTAAACTGTTTCTCAAAGGTAATAAAACATTTCACAATGAGACACTAAAGCCAGTTATGTTTCATTAATTATATTTTAGTAGTAAGAACTGTTTATCTTTATTTCATAAGATTATTAGGCAAACTCTTCTGTGATTCACTTTTACCTGGTTCCTATATAAGCAATCATTAACTCTTTTGCTCTCTTTGCACTGTGATAAAGAATTAAAATTAGTATGCAAGGAAATAAAAGGACCAAAATTTGCAGCATCTGGCAGCATTATAATTAAGGTTCTGTCAATAATTGCTCAGAAACATGTCCCACAATGATGCCAAATATAAACTTTATGAGGCTAGAAATTTCCCATGAGAGTGATTGGGTTATGAAAATACTAACTAAAAGCTTTTTAAAGTTTTTTAGTAAGTTATATTTAACACTATTTTACTGGCATTTACATTTTTCCAAGCCTACACCAATTGCCTATTTGTATTTGTAATTCTTTACTAAGACTACTGACATCAGACTATTAATCCCATGAGATTAGCATTTTTATCCATTCTGTAAGAACATGATACTTTATGAAATTTCTTTTTTTGTTTGTTTGTTTTTTTGATTTTTGAGACAGGGTTTCTCTGTATAGCTTTGGAGCCTATCTGGCACTTGCTCTGTAGACCACACTGGTCTCAAACTCACAGAGATCCGCCTGCCTCTGCTTCCCAAGTGCTGGGATTAAAGGCGTGCGCCACCAACTCCCAGCTACTTTATGCAATTTCTAAGCAATAGAAATGTGTTGTTCACACTTCAGAGTTTGGAAGTTAGATGAATGTCTGTTCCTCAGAGCAACTTCTTTATTTGTCCAATTCATAAGCTGGAATGGGAAAAGAAGCTCCCTCTGGTCCTCTTTGCTGGGTATGAATTTTGTGACTGAGAGCTTCGCTTTAAGTCCCTTTCAACTCCCAAAGGCCCAACATTGTAATGCTATTACACTGATGTTTATTTTATACCTATAAGTTTTGGAAGGACCCGAAGAGCAGGAAGATAGCAAGCAGAAACCTGATGGGACTGTGTTCAGAAAGTGCTCAATTTATTTCTATTAAATACAGGAAAAGATAAATGAAGCCTGTGATTTTTTTTACAAGTTCTACAGTTTAAACACGTTCCAAGTGTCCAACTTAATTTTCATCCTATGTATTGAAAGTGATGAGTTACTAGAAAGAGAAAACCAAACTTTTAAATATTCTCCTCCTTCCTAAAGCATTCAGTGCTATGACCTATGCCATTTCATCACTAATGCTAAATGATATAGTTGTGGAGAACAGGTAAAAAGGAAGTACCCATAAAAACAAAACTTACTCTTTCAACATTTTTATACTAAAAGAGTAACTTTGCCAAAGAGATACCACAATTTCAAAGATTTATCTTTAAATAGATCCCCTTCCAACTTCTTAGTAGTATTTACTTTAAAGAGATATTTTAGAACTTACTCAGTACAAATCAAGTGAGATACTTGGCACATAGAGAGTCAGACATCATTAGATAAACATCTAGCAGGACAAGGAAAAAGTTTTATTTAATCACACATTCCTCCAGCAGAATTTAAGCCTGTGGAAGTATTATTTACAAACATGCAGAAACATACATATTAGTGTGCTGTTTGCTATCATAACCATATGACCAAAAATGTGATGTGACAAAATATTATAATTTCAATATCTTAGAAAACCACAATAGCCAGGTGGAAACTCTAGCTTTCTGTTCGTTCATAGGAGTTGAGGTCATAATTCCTTCCTACTTCTTTCAGCTTCTAGTAGTTACCTGTATTTCTTAAGTCATGGCCCCTTCCACATGGCATTCCAATCCGTGTTTCCTCTATTACACTTCTGATTAATGCCTCTTATCTCCATGTCTCTTTCATTACGTCTCTCATGGGTTCCAGTGGACCATTACAGCGAACCTACCCACTCGTTTGCTTAAGATCAATGATATTTAACAGTATCTGCAACAACTCCTTTTCATGAACACCATCATATCCTCTTTCTTCTGAATAGGATATGGGCAACATTGATACACCAAGGGGCAACCTTGAAGATTCACAATATGAAAAGAAATGAAGGGGTAGAGATAAGGTTCAGCCTGCAAAGTCACCTGCCTGTTGGCCTAAGTTTGATTCCTAGAAACCACATGGTCAAAGGAAAAAGCCAACTCTCTCACAATTTCTTCTGACCTCCAAAGACATTCTGTAGCCTACATACACTTACACACGCACATACACACACACATGTACATACACATGAACACACACACACAGAGGAGAGAGAGGAGGGGAGAGAAAGGAAACGTCGCTTTAAAAAAAAAGAAATAGGAAAACTATTTTATCACTTCTGACTTTATACCTAAGGTGAAACACAGAGTTGATCAAGACGAAAAGTAAAGAAAAATTGAAATAAGTGTGTCTAATAGTTCTAAAAAATAAAACTATACTGGAAAAGCAATAACAAAATGTAAAGAATAAGTACAGTGAAATGGATTTTAAAGAATAGACTTAAAAATAGATTTTAAATCTATACAAACAAGAAAAGATAAAAATCAAATAACATAGATGAGCAATTGGAAGGAATTAGAAATAAGCTCTTTAAGCTGATCCCAAACATGATTTTCCTTTTCTTGACAAGCACAGCTGTGTTGCCCAGGATGATTTGAAGTCTATTATTAAAACAATGGAAAGTCATGCAGCAGAATGGCATAGAAAACCTGACAGGATCATGATTTGTAGCATAGCAATAATTCAATATAATTACAAAGAAGGCCCAAAGAAGAAAAATGGATTGCATAAACAGGCTTTTATTTCCATGAAGGAGCTCTTGTGTGATTCTGATGAGACAAAGTGCTCATGTGTAGAATATTATAATCAACTATGATACCCAGTTCTCCACGGTGGGAAATGGTTCACTTTTCCTTTAAGAAAACCCACTGTCTTAAGCAAACTGTAGTGAACAAACAGAAAAATCAACAACTATTAAGAGTGTGACTGTAGAGCAGAAGTTCCCTAGACAAATTCTCATTGTTTACTTCATTTGTCACAAAAAGTACTATAGAAAGTGGCCAAAGCAGAATCAATCCTTCTGGAAAGTTCATGTTGGGGTGGTAATATTTATTTGTTAATCTATGCAATGTTGCTGTTTATGTCAGCGATTATCACTTATCATGTAATGATATCTTAAAACAGCGGGGGGTAGCAGAATGCAAGAGAACCACACAGACCCTGGAAATGGAGAACCACAGAGTCACAGAGCAGGACCCCAGGACACGCAGCAAGGGCACAGATTCACAGAGACAAGAAACAGCTTGGGGACGATTACCATGGTTGCAGTGTTTCCTTCGATACACAGCCATGATTTGCTAATAAGTTGAAATGACTTTCAGTTTAGGCAGTGGCATCCAATATAAAAATAAAGGAATGAATAACATGCGAGAACCCACCCCACCCCACCTGTGCAGTGCTAAAGGGACCTGACAAAGGCTGCTAAGCCAATGTCATGCTCTGGAGGAAAGAATCACGCTCTCCTTTCAGAAGTTGTCCCACATCTGTCTGGCACTTGACTAGTGGCTATTAATGTCCTATCCAGCCCCAAGCTCCGTGTCTTGCATTGAGATTTGAATGAGCAACTGCCTGTCTATCCTGAAAAACTCTAAAGTGAGTAAAATGCTGGACTTTCAAATGCTAAGGTTTCTTTTGTTTCAGTAGCATCTCAAAGGAAAGTTTCTAGTACATTAATTAACAAAGCCACAAGTGCACATCGAAGTTATTGCAGGTTCTTTAGCACTTGGAGATGTTCTATCCTTTTGTAATAGTGGGACAAGCATAAAGTGATTATCACTGGAACTTTAGGTATCTTGCAAAAATGCTGTCACTCTGTATTTTAGTCTCTCCTGTTTGTAAGGTGTCACAAAACAGGGACTTGAGAGGCTCAAGTTGAAGTCTATTGGTGACAAGTCAGCTATTCAACACCTCACTGTCATGAATATGTAACCAACATGTTGGTGGAACTGATCTTTCTACTTTCCCAACTTCTCACTTGGGGGAGAGTCTTCTTTTTATTAGCTTGTTTTTAATAAGTAGTCTCCGACACTATCATTCCTACCCAGATATGAACATCCTCTTGAATGACTCCAAAGTCAGCCCTATAGTTTATGACCTCTGTTCATGATAAAAAAAAAATGAAGGAATGGTCTGTCTAGATCCAGTTTTTTTTCTCAGAAGACATTTTCATGTGTGTGCGCACGTGTGTGTGTGTGTGTGTGTGTGTGTGTGTGTCCTTTCCTGTTGAACAAATATTTAGCAAATCTCCAGAGTAAGTATATAAAGCATGATATCCCCAAAAGACATACCTCTAAAACTGTGTGGGTACTTAAGAAGCCAACACTACTAAGAGCAAAATACAGCACTGACATAGTAGAACAAATCTACTTGATAAATGAGGCTCAGAGTCAAACATTTGGGTTATGTCATCTACTAAGTGACGGCATATGAAAAAAATCAATAACAAAGAAAAGATCATTTAATTATCTTCCCCCAGACATTATAGACTTGTTTTTGGAGACAAGATGAGCAACATGAGGAATCAGGATATTTCCAAGAGAACATAAACTCTTAAGAGCAGTATTTTAGAATTAGCTCCAGAGGCCAGGAAAGAACGCTAAGGTACAGAAGTGGAGTGCAGAGACCAAGTCTATCAAACAGAACCCTCAAATTCTCACCTCCAGAAGCATCTACCCTTGTGAAATGAAGAACTTGTGTAGGTGAAACATCTGTTAAATGAATGAGCATTACACCTTTCTCCTCTTTCTCCTAGGTGACAAATGGCAGTATATTTCAAATCAGATAAAACACTGTTTTAGTGACATATAATGTATGTCTATGTCACTTAAGTGTGAGACTTGGATTCAATCCCCAAATTTTTAAATAATTCTCTCTCTCTCTCTCCCTCTCCCCCTCCCCCTTCCCCTCCCTTCCCCTCCCCCTCCCCCTCCCCTCTCCCCTCCCCCTTCCCCTCCCCCTCCCCTTCCCCTCCCTCTCCCTCTCTCAATAGTCTATGACTATCAACTGCTCAGGAGCTTACATATGCTGAAATACATACTTCAACAACAACTAATCCACCACAATTGTTACTATAACTGTCAGAAAGTAAATACAGCACACAGTTGTTCTACTATACAAAAACATAATAGCTCTGTAGCTAAAAATAAGAGTGACTACTTTAGATTATTCTGTAGCCTGAGATATTCTGGAAGATAATACAATATTGTAGTGGTTCTGCTACTATTACAATCAAACCTGCTAGCATCACTTAAAGAAATAGGTATCTCAAAAAATAAAATAATAATACAAAACAAAGGAAAATGTTTATTTCCTCCCACTTAAGTATTACTTCAGTATTTTGTTTTTCAAGAAGGGAAGATACCACTTGATTACCTGCTCATCTAAAACTATGAACACAGTAGGTTTTGTTGAAGGACTTCTGAAGACAAGTATATGGGTCGTCAATTCTAATGTTCATAATTCAGGTAATCTACAAATTTCTGTTTTCTAGAAGATCACAGGTACTGTGCTTCCTCTTCACTCTTCTTTGTGCTTGCTACTCTGCCAGGAATTTCAGGTACACTTCATGAAAACCAGTTCTCCCCTAAGGTCATTCCAATTCCCTCAAAATTAGCATAAAAGAGAAAACAAGTCTTCTCCCAGAAACTTAAAACATTACCTGAAAATTCATACATCTAAAAACTAAAAGGAAAGAATGTTTCCTAAGAGTTTTCATTATTTCATATAGATGGGAGAAAGGCTCAACAGGGTCTCTTTTGAGTGGTCTTTTGGGGACTAGGGGCATGGCTTATTCTATAAACTGTTTGCCATGAAAGCACAAGACTTGATTTCAGATCCTGAAAATCCCACATAAAAAGCCAGACACAGTGGTTCACATCTGTAATCCCAGGGCAGGGAGGTGGACATAGAAGGATGACTGAATCAGTGAACTTGAGGATCAGTGGAGAGCCTGTCTCAAAAAATAAGGGGAGAGTAGTTGAGGTAGTCCACAGGCACATGCATGTGCCCACCCACAGAGGGACAGGGGAAGGGAGAGGAATGGGGGGGAGAGGGAGGGAGGAGGGAGAGGCAGCAAGAGGGGGAGGGAAGAGGGAAAGAGAGGGGGAGGGGAAGGAAGGGAGGGAGAAAGAGAGGGCAAGGGAAGAGAGAGTGTTTAGGTACATAAATTCTTTCCCCAGAAAGCATACAATTTTTAGAGGGAATACATATTTTCTAAGCCTGGAAGTTCCTAGGCTGAATTTGAATTGCAAAATCACATAAGTGTTGAAAGCTCTTCCTTAACACAACTTGGGAATTTGTAATTTTCCATGCTAGACTGCATGCAGTTTTCCTCACAGTCACTCCTTATTTTCCAATTTTAATGGTTACACCGTCCTGTGACTGAAAGTTTTGGAATTATAAATATGAAATTATCATCTTACCATCGTTGTTTCTTGAATGGATCCAAAACTATTAATAAAAATGTTGACTACTACATCAACAGGAATGCCTATGGATAAAAAAATTAAAGAAAAATTTAGCAGTTGCATAAACCTTGGTGGGAGTTGTTATAATATGGTATACATACTTAATTTTTATATTTTGAAATACATTTATAAGCAAAAATCTTTGTTATAGTGTTCACAATTGCTACTGATTTCACTTTCTGAATATAAATTATAGGACAAAACATGACTTCAGCTATATTTATTGGTATGTATTATTCAAAATTATTTCTCTGTTAAGTTACATAAGTTCTGGAATATATGTCTTAACTGTGAACTGCATAATTTAGTTGGTCTACTTACTAAATTATTCTGTAAAATTTACTTTTAAAATAGTTTGATTTTGGCATTCTCTAATCATTTCAAATCTTTAAATTAATTTCTATAACAGTATTCAGTGCATTTTACCAATAATTACTGTATTTCCATTTCATTTCATGAAAGCACAAAGCTAATCAGACTTATAATGGGGCCATTATAAAGATTTCTGTGTGACCTGTTGGAAAATAATTTGAAAGTTCATGGAGTGAGAAACAAGGTATAATGTTGCAATTTTCTTTCTTTTTCTACCTCATTGTGCCTATCAAAGGGAACATGTGAACTTAGCCTTTAGCCTCATAAGCACTGCTGATGAGAACCAGGTGTGAATCAATGCATGGTAGGCATGTGACAACCCAGACTATGCTGCTATGAAGAATGACTGAATAGGTTCCAGTAATGAACAAAATCCCTGTTTTTACAACATAGCTGTAGAATGTTAGTTGACTAGAAGCAGCTGCAGACCTTTTTTCCTGCAAAAGGGGAAAAAAAATCAAGCCTTATAATGCTAATCTGATGTACATTAATGTCTGGCTTTTCCCAACAATAAGGATTACCATCTTCCAGAGGACATGCTTCATGAAGAGTTTCTGATTTTACCAAGATGATATTTTTTTGAAAAAACAGTTTTGTAACAACAATGCAATAGGGTCATGAAGATTTTTATTTTAAGCACGGCTTTATTTTTCCTTAAAAGCTTTGACAATTGGTAATATCTTGCTGAAATAATAACTTTTGTTCTGGGAAGTTTTACTCATAAAGTTAATTCATTTTTAAAAACAAGTTGGCCATCTTTCTTTCAGGAAAAGAAGTACTTTTTATAAATATGATATACTGATGAAAGAGGTTATATGCAATCAGAACTGTTAGCTTTTCCTGAGTAAGTGGTTGTTGTACGAATTATTAACTGTTATGTCTACGAACGAACACCACATCAATGTCCAGAGCCTAAACTCTAAATCACTAAGACTAGGGATACACAATACTTAAGAAATCCACCTCAGTGGTCAGGCTATTAATTCACAGGATATACCTTTCCATATTTCCAACTGACAACTATATAAAACTATTAGAATGAATATTTTTCTTAATAACAAAAATGTACTTTAAGCATTAAATATCTTTGATCCTAAACACACTGCAGGACAGTTAAATGTTAACTTGAAATCCTATCCTTCTGTACATTAGAAACCCAGTATTACATAGGTAGAGTTAAATACTAAACTATAAAAACTGGTGGGGAGGGTCAGAGACAACATACCTTTGAAGTTTGGTCTTATCCTGGGATCATAGCTGACCAGCAACCTGTTCAAGATGTTGCTGGTAGAGTTGGGGGGCACACGGGCAAGGTCCTCTGGTGACTGCTGACTAAATGAAGGAAGACAGAGAAGAGGCTGGTAAACATTAATAAAGAGCAACAGAAAGAGGCCGTTTTCCTCCGGAGAACTGGCTTGGCCCCCTTGAGACAAATACACAATTCCACCAAGACTTTTCCAAGGAGAAATAAATAAAAACCTACAAACACTGTACAATCCCTGGTTATCTGTTTAAAAAAAGAAAAAAAACAAATACCTTAGCATTAATTTTACTAACTGCATGAAGCAGTACCATAAGACCATATATATAGGTTACCTCATAGTCAGTAGAACCAAACAGATTTCTCATTTTTTACTTTAAGCAAGACAATCTACAAGCAAATGTGTACATGTCAGTGAGACATCAAAGAACAGTTTTTTGAATAATGCATATCATTAGCTGGTACAAAAACAGAGGAGGATGTGAGCTTACATGCCCAGAGAGACAGTTAAGAATCCCCAAGAATAATAATGCTATTTATAAAATGTTATTTCCAAGGAACAATAACATTTTTTCCTTCAAAATGTCATAATGGTTACCCAGGGTAGAAACGGGTTAAAAGAAGTCTCTCTACTGTCCAATCAATGAAACAAAGAAGTCACCAACACAAAACCCTACATATTTTCTGTATATACTAGTAGTATACTCTTTATTTAGAAAAGAATAGACTGCCATGTTTTCATATTTTACTGATATCTAATTATCAACTATATGACATTTTGCTATTACTTCTAAATAATGAGTCATGATTAAATAGACAATTTAAGAGCACATTTTATAAAAGGGACTTCCTTGGTAGCCAAGGGAAAACACATTGTTTCTCTTTGCTTTGTTGTACCTCCCATGAAGTTTTATCATACAATCATTTAAACCCAATAACAAAAATAAAACAAAACCCTATAATGATCACAAGATAGATTAAAGGGAGACAACATCTGGTATTGTCAAATGTGTACTGATGTGGTAGTAAATGACTAATTTATGTGAAGCAAACTTTGATGATGCAATTTGTTTGACTTTTTATCACAACTTAAACACCTAGTAGACATTTCTGCTCTGACACCAGAGATGAACTATAAAACAACACAAGTTTATGAAAGAGCTAAAATGACAATGAATTGCTATAGACAATGCTTTCAGATAGAAATCATCCTCGTGAAACATATTAAGCAATAGATGAAATCCAATTAGTTAAATCTCCCAAAGTGCAAGAGATTGCATAGATTTTTTTAAATTGCTTCTCATGGCCTTATCAACTCCAATATCACACCTCCAGGGATCTGAGCATTGGTAATGAGATTTTCTATTTCACTGCAACTAAAATTGTTACCTGCTTAGAGCCAATTGTCATCCCTTATCAAAAGATCTGACTCTCTAATGAGAATGCTGGTGTGAGGAGAAACTGAATATTAGGATGCAAATTAGTGTTCAATCCTATCTATAGATTTTCTCATTCAAGGAAGGAAGATGGAATTAATTATGAAATATACCTTTATTGAATCAATTAAGGACTGCTATTATTGTGTCTCTTGATAGAAAATCCTTTACAATTACATTCCTTCAGAGCAAAGAAAAGAAGGTATAAGGACAATAGCTCTAATTGTATAGTTTGGAACTTTTAGGACATTTGTTTTTCCTTTCTCATAAACTGGGTCAATCAAACCCAAATGCCAGCTCCCTCACTATCAGACTTCACCCACCCTTCCTCTATCCACCCACACAGACTCAATCCCACCATTCCATATGGTAACTCCTCTTTCTAAATGTACCAATCTAAACCTACACTGTCTTTAAAATTGCCTGGACCTTCTTCCCTTTTCTAAAAAATTGTTTCAACCATGTAATCATATTCCTGGTAACACAAACTAATAAATGCATCATTTGATGGCAATTTTGTAGCTTTCATCCATATCTATCTATAGGGCACCAACTAGATACAATACAGAAACCATGACTAATAAGAGACTCACACCTTGTTCCCTGTACTGACATTAAGCAAACAGGACTGAACGCTTTCCACCTGCCCTGACTGGCTCAGGTCAATGTTTCGGTATGGAATGGAGGTGGAGAACTGATGCATGTGTTCATTTCAGTCTCTCAAATGACTAATATATTATTGCTTGATTAAAAAGAAAAAAATATTTACCTAAGCCAAAGGGTATTATTCAATTGAGAGAGATAGGGAAAAAGATTGGTGATAAGTGGGTAAATTTGATGGGTTAAGCAAATTTGATAATACTTGTGGGAAGCTCCAGAAAATAATAATCAAAGCAGTAGTATGATATTTGAATAAATACTTAAAATGTAAAGCTTGGTCACATCTCCTGACTGATTTTTTTGTCCCATGGAAACTTGACATGATGATAGTGAAATATTACCTACCTTCTCATTACCATTGTCCAAGCCAAATGGCAACATTTGACTCCCAATATTTTAAACAATCTCACTTTCAATTATAGGATCAAGGGAGCTTAGCTTCTCTCTATGAAACATAAAATTTGCAACAAATTCACACAAGATGTTAGGCTTTTTAAATTTTATTTGTCTCGTTTTTTTGTCCTTTGAGACAGGGTTTCTCTGTGTAATAATCCTGGCTATCCTGGAACTCAGTTTGTAAACTAGTCTGGCCTTGAACTCATTGAGATCCACTTGCCTCTGCCTCTCAAGTGCTGGTATTAAAGGTGTGTGCCATTACCACCTGGCAAGAAGTTAGTTTTATAGATGAATAAATAGCCCAAACAGGCACAGTGGCTCACACTTGAAATCCAGGAAGTAGGGAAGCTGAGGTACAAGGATCACCTTGAGTTTGAAGCTAGACTGAGCAACAAAGTCCCGGTCAGGACAGTCTACATACATACATATGGAGAGAGACAGAGAGAGAGAGAGAGAGAGAGAGAGAGAGAGAGAGAGAGAGAGAGAGAGAGAGAGAGAGAGAGAGAGAGGGAGAGAGAGAGAGACTGCTATTACTTTCTTTGTATGAATCATCGAAATAGAATCAAGAAAAACATTTCTCAGTATCAGGTTCATTTGGGTAGCCTTGCTCTATAAGAAGGCAGGATGAACCCCACAGTCATGCCATTTGAAACTGCTGAAGGAGATTGGAGATGTCTTTCCTAATCCTGGTTTCTTCAGGGTAAAACATGCCTCAAAGCTTTGGCTTTGCAGTGTGGGCTTAGTCTGCCTGGCATCACTCTGATGTTTGCACTGTTTCAAAGAAACACCCTGCTATAGTTTCTGTGAGCACCAGTCATACTTCAGGGTACATATGCTACACCCATCTTTCTAGCCCTTATTAAACATTTTTCTAAATCCTCAATAAAAATAAGACCTAGCCTGTTCTGAATCTCATTAGTATCACACTGTAGCTACTCCCGAATGCTTTCATTTATTCTTACAATTAAAATAAATTATTGTATTTGAACAAATGAAATCAATATCAGCAGAAAAATCAAATAAACACATACACACATACACCCAAAGAGATATACGAAATCTTTTTCAGTCCTATTTTTTCCTTATATGTGTAAATACAACTTGACTTGAATATTTAATAAAAAGTTCATCTTGCCTATGTTAAAAATTCAGAAACCTTTTTAAATGTAAAGAAATAACAAGTAGTTTATTCTTTCAGGCAAGAATTCAGGGAATTTCCCCCACATATAATAGTAATCATATGTTTTAGGTTACTAATATTAACCTAAATATAACCTAAATAAAAATACTCTGTTGATTTGAGGGAGATCGAATTACTGCATCTACTTTCCCCAGAAGACAAAATGAAATATGCATGCCATATATTTGATAGTTTATATAAAAACACACATTCATGCACACATACATACACATATAATTTGCAAATTGTGTTATGAGTGGTGTATATAGAACACAAATAGTAATTGGTATGGTAGCAGAGTGTTAAAATTTTGAATGTTTCATTCATATGAATATTTTATTTCAATCAATAATTCCAGTACATTACAGAATTTATTTTTTAGAAACATGCTATCAAGAAAATAACTTACTCAGGCAAAGTGATCAAGTGAGTAGGGAAATGGTTTCTTATGTAACAAGTCTTTTTAAAACCATCCCTGTGTTGTTCACTTGTCTAAACTTGAACCACTGTCATTACTAACACAGAAAGTTATGCAAAGAACGTGTCAGGCTATATGGCTGCATGATGTAATGCTTTCCAGCACACAAAGAAAAATGCAGAAATCTCTTTCTAAACAGAGGCTTCACTTACCATTCAATGTAGAACAATCTTATCATTACTTGACAACTCCAACTCATCAGTTTAAAATAGATATACTTGGGAATATTGCCTGTTTTTCTCCAACTGAAATTCTATATCCAATGGATCACCTCTTTTTCATAATCTAAAAAGGGCAGCAGCAATGGTACGGGCTTTCTCAGGCACTGTTGGACTGAGGACTGGTGCATGCAGGTGCTGTTCTGCAAATGACCTGGCCCAAGCAGAAGTACACACATAAGGAGAAAGAAGGAAGCCCAGGAAGAAACAGGCTACAGTGTTTCTCCCCTTTGTTAGGTGAGATATCCATAAAACCTGATGACGGGAAGCTATACACTTCTGAAGATGGTATACAAGCACACTTTGGGAGTCTTGAACCTGTGGAGCATAGGCTAAAAAAACCCTCTGTTACAGAATCAAACGTGATCACCCAACTTCCTGCAGCAAGGAATTTGAACTCACTGTGCTCGGATTATGCCTTCCCAAGCACTAAGTCCAGAAGCTAGCAGACAGCCTCCTGTTTTTCCAAGAAAGAAGTCATATCAAAGACAACTATGCAAATACAAATGATGGCAGCAATGACATTGGTCAGCATTTTAAGGAGGCCATTCTCTCTTATAGATTGATGGGAGATTTCTTCAGTGTTGCAGTGACAGAAAATGAAGAAGTGTTTACAAACAAATACTAAACTCACAATGATGAAAAACAATTCAAGAATGGGTCCTGAAAAGCCATCAAACTGGGCACCCATTGGCCAGGCTGGGATGATCTGAACAACAAAATATGGTAATGCCCCATTTCCTGCCTCACCAAGTAAGCCCCACTCCCACTCACACCCCCAACCCCACCACTCACCAGCTCCTAAATTTCCAGTGTTTGGTGTTAGTCTCAGGCAAATAGGTCATCACAGCAAGACAGACTAAAAAGACTGCCCAATCCTTGGCTTTTAACTTCCAAACTATGAGCTAAATAAAACCTTCTTTTCTAAGACATTAAGGAGTCTCAAGTAGGTTGTAACAGCATCAGGAAAAACAAAAACACTAATACACTGTAATTCCTTAAAGAAAAACAATGAAAATCTTAAGTATACAGTGACCAATATGCTACATTTCTTTTAGTATAATTATTATTTTACTTCATTTATCAATTTTTGAGTATTTGCTATGTGCTGTGTGCATTACTGCATAATGGCTGTGCATTTTGGGAATCAAGCATGCACGTTCATTATTCTGACATGAAAATGGCATTCATAACTGTAGTTTTCAATAAACTTGTCCAGTAATTCCGTGTTGGCTGTACCCTGGATCCAAACAACTCCTCACACCGCTAAGGGTTTAGTGAGAGAAGGGTAAGCCAGCAACTGAAAGAATAAACTGGCCCACTAGTGTGCAGCTTCAACAGAGTTTACAAAGAAACAATTTTGTAGCAGAGTTTGTTAAAATGGCCAGATGACACCAACAGAGGTTAAGACCAGAAATGAAGGGTCCACACGGGAGTTCATGATACCTGTATTTCAGCTGAGAGGCTTGGGCAAGATGTGGACACACAGAACAGTACATGGTAAGAGGATAGTGTATCTACCTACTGAGAAGTCTTAGTGATACTAGGATGGTGAAATAGGAGTCACATGACTGCAAGGGAAAAAGTGGACTCTGGATGTAGCTCTTTGGAGCCAGAGTTGACACAAGGGTGTTTCTCACAGGATACAGTGGAGCCTCAGAAGCCAGGTGGTCTCCTGGATGAAATGAGATAACAGGGGTGAGAGGGCCCCTGGAGAGTCATCCTCCCTGCTGTGCTATGTTCCTTTGGTCTTCCCAGGTGAACCTAGAGAGCCTCCCTTATCTTCACACTGCACATGACTACCACACCATGAGAAAGGATAGCTTCGCCCTATAGGGTGGAGAGCTGGACTGATAGGAATCATGTCAGCAGTGTACCTGTACCTTCCTTTTCAAGACCCCAAAAGTGAGATGGCCCAGGTTCCCAAACGCA
Organism: Mesocricetus auratus; assembly: GCF_017639785.1. NCBI lineage: Eukaryota > Metazoa > Chordata > Mammalia > Rodentia > Cricetidae > Mesocricetus > Mesocricetus auratus. Next base: position 74,281,036 of record NW_024429193.1, on the reverse strand, counting down.
GTCCAGAGCAATTCAAGCTTGCAGGGGATAATGACCTAGTTATGCACTTGGCACAGCCTGAGATGTCTCCTCAACACAGAGACAAGATGACATGCTGTCAGTACAAAGTTCTTCATCCACAGTCACTGTGCATTTTGATCGCCTATTAATTTCTATTCTGTTAGTCTGGCAAAACACCATGACCAAATCAGCTTATAGAAGAGTTTATTTAGGCTTATGATTCACAGCAGGGAGGCAAAGCAGCTAGTGGCAGGCAAGGGTGCAGGAACAGGAAGCTGAGAGATTACACCAGGAGGAAGAGACTGTGCTGGAAGGGGCTTTGAACTTTTAAACTGCCCTCCAGTGACATACTTTCCCCATAACCTTCAGACCACCCGGGGCCCAAGTATTCAAATGCCTGAGCCTATTAGAGCATTTTTCATTAAAAGCACCACACACCTACATTGTGTTTAAGCAACTGTAGAAATGACCTTCAGCTCAAATGTAAAGAGGAAACCTTTAGGTATGTTAAGAGTTAGATCTGTGAAGCTAGGAACCTTGGTGGGGGATGGTGGGGTGGGAGGTGAGGCAGGTGGTAAGAAATTTACAAGTGCCAGCAATGTAAATGAAAAGCACCAGCAGCTGGTAGATGTTAATGGGGAAAGCTTGTCCCTTGCAGAGAGATGGCTCATCTGGTTACTGAATGGTTGGAAATTTTTCAGCCAGTTGTTGAAAGACTTACTGGAAAAAATCTCTGTGTACCTAGAAACCAAGTCCTGCAACTTCACAGTGATGACCTTTCTACAGGAACTGTGTCAGGTCAGGATAAAAATCAATTGGTAAATCTCTTGACATCATGTTCATTAGATTGAGTCAGAGAAAGAAGGGGCCATCTATAATTAGTTGGGCTCACTGATTTCGATGGAGCATATTTTGATAAACTATCATCAAGATTAATTTCTGGCATCTTTAGTCCAAACCAACAATCACAAACTCTCAATATCACATTGATACTCTGAGCCACATAAAGAAAATAACTGGCGTTGTCTAGAAAACTGCTAAATGTCTTGAAGTACCAGGACTAATGGCATTCATAATCACTAAATATTTTCTCCAGAATACTTAAAAAATCATGCATTAAAAGTCAAAGATCTTAAAAGAGGAACATTCCTGGTAGTCTTTTGAACAGTGTACCAAGGTGGACGGGAACCCACATAATAAGGCTGTAAGAGCTCATCACAGAAGCACTATCACTGCTCAGTTGTCAGTTTCCTCTTCTATGGGGTATTTCAGAAATCAGAATTAAGGAGTCACGATGTGTTGACCCCAGTGGTTACTACACTTATAAAAGGTCATCAAAAGAAAGTGAGTGTGAAGGTGCCATTGGACCGAGTTATGTGGGCTTCTGCTACATCGAAGCAGTAAGAGCTGCTGAGGATGTGCCTACTGACCATCATTCCACAATACCTTATAAGCTACACACTCTGGAAAACACCATCTCCAAGAAAAAGAAACAAGGGCAGAGAGTTTGCTAAGGATAAGAACAAGGAAAGGATGGGCGAGACAGCTCAGAGAACAGAGCCACTTGCTTCTCAATCCTTCTCAATTTGACATGAGTTCAAATCCTGAAGTCCACATAGAGGTGGAAAGAGATAGCTGATTCAATAAAATTGTCCTCTGACTTTTACACATGTGATGTGGCATGCATGTCCCCTCACACATGATGAGCACACATAATAATATAAAGTAAATGTTTAAATTAAGAAAGACTGGAGAGTCTACACAGGGGACTTCACTTTTTTTAAAGCAAAGGATAATAAGCTATCCCCAAACAATCTGTTGCCTAAGGATGGTGGCCAAGAAATGCTTCCACAAGCATTCAGCACATTATATGGTCTAAAAGCATACAAGAAATGTTTCAAGGGCAAGAAAGGTTAAGTTAACATGCAGCTCTCAGATACTAACCTTTTTTTTCTTCAGACAGATGTAAGATACCCCTTTAAGTCCAGAAGCTAACTTAGCCCCTGGCAGGCAGCTACTCTATATGTCTCCCTGTGAACCTCAGGTTTACATATCAGTAGCTCTTGCTTTCCATCTAGCCAAAATGATTACTCATACTATGTGATCATCAACTAAATATTGAAGGGACCCTGCTGATAAGAAAATAATTTTTATCTCATTTTTTTATGAACTACTTGAAGAGTCCTCAAAAGAACCCTTGGTTTAATGAAAAGAACTAGGTTAGACGTGTGTGTGTGTGTGTGTGTGTGTGTGTGTGTGTGTGTGTGTGGTGTATGTATGTGTGCGCAAATGCACATACCCATATATGCAGACATATGTGGATATTAAATGCTGACGTTGGATATCTCCTACTATCCCTTTCCAACTACACACACACACACACACACACACACACACACACACACACACACACATACACAGAGGAGACAGGGGAGAGGGAGACAGAGAAGGAGAGAGAGAGATTGATTCTCACTGAATCTAAAATCTAATCTAAGCAATAGATTAGGGTGCCCCACAGTAAAGACTCAATACTCCTGCCTTTGTCTCCAAAGTGTTATAGGCTCCTATTACCACATGGATTTTTTAAGTGGATTTTAGAGATTTAAACTTAGGGGGGTCATTCTTGCAGATTTCTATGATATAAAAAGTCATGCTGGGCGGTGGTGGCACACGCCTTTAATCTCAGCACTCGGGAGGCAGAGACAGGCAGATCTCTGTGAGTTTGAGACCAAGCCTGGTCTACCGAGCAAGTTCCAGGACAGGCTCCAAAACAATACAGAAAAACCCAGTCTCGAAATACCAAAAAAAAAAATCATGTTCAGGAAGAGGTTCTAAAATGAGACAGCATTGTCACTGTTACCAGATTAGTAGTTTCTTTGCCTCTCCATAATTAAATACTAATATGCAGTAATAACTTAGAAATACAGCATACACTGTTCCATATAAATAAAATGGTTACAGGCAGCACATTTTCACCTAAAGCAAAAACTACTTATAACAAGTGCTCATGCAAAATGTAATCTATTTCTCTTATTTATAGCTACTGCTTATATCTTTCCAGTAAATAGAGTTCTGCTTTGTTTTTGTTTGTTTTTTAAAGCATGAAATAATTTCGAGTATTATTCAATTGCTTTTTGAGGTGAGGATCTTACTCTGTTGCCTTTGTTAGTCTCAAATTCACAGTCCTTGTATCTTGCCACTCACTTAGCCCTGCTTAGGCTAGGATGACAGGCATACACCGCTGTGCCCACCTAAAATGACAAAGAAAGCCTGGTTTCTTCTTCCCGCTGCAGACATACAAGTTCATAGAAACTTGAAGAACTGCAACTAGTGGAGGTTCTCCTGAATCTCAGAAAACTGAGAAGTCAACCACAATGTCTCTAGTAGGAAAATGAGAGAAACACTTTCATACCATAGTCCTTATCCTAGGACAGAAACAGGATCAAAGGAAATTCCCAGGTCAGGACCTTCCTGTGAAACAAAGGAACTAGACCAAGTATCTAGTGTCCTGATTTGTTCATGTGCTACCTGAGAGTCTGATGCTTTTTCTTGGAAAACTGATAGGTTCCTGCATAGGGTCCTTTCTTCTCAGATACAGTAGGGAAGAATTACTTTGAACTAGCATGCAAACATTCTGCATAACCCAGAAGCCCAATAAAGCCAAACTTGGCCTTGATCTCAGCAGGGAACAGCTGAACCACACATCTAACAACATAATAATTCTGGAGCTCCCAAGGGACTAGATTTTAAGTCATCTGCCTCAGCAATGACATGGACAAGCATTCTTAAGTCACTGAAAGCTACAAAGGACAAAGTGGTCATTTGAACAAGAATCAGGACGAAACACCAGCCCTCCCTTATCTCAACATAGAACAAACCAATAAAACCATGAGTTCAATTCTCCTGAGGTGGGAAGGACACAGATTCATCGTTCCAATTTTTCTATGAGGAACTAGCTTCTGACCTGCCCATCACAGAAGGTAAAGAGGGCATAACATACTTGGAAACCATGGAGAATGAACACCATGATTTTGCACTACCATGAAGGTTTTTACACCTGTAGAACAGTGGACAGATTGACTGAACAAGCTTTTCTCTTGATAGAGGTACACACACAAAGCAGGGAAGGGTATGTTTCCTACAAAACAAATACCAACACAGACTCATGTGACCCATTGAAAACAACATGAAAAAACTCCTCGAACAAATGCTAGCAAAATGTACATGTCAATTATCTGATAGAGAAAGAGAACAAAATAAACCAAGAATGAACATAAAATGAAATAAAGAATAGGAAAACAGTGCTTTGAAAATATTATCAAAGCTGACATATCCTTAGAAAAACAAAGAAATAAAAGAACAAAGCAATGAATAAATGAAGTCATACATGAAATAAGAGGCATTAGAACAGATGCCCAGACAGGGAGGAGGCTGATAAAAGATGTTGATGAACCACTAGATGTCCACAGATGCATTAATTCAGAACAAGTGCTAAAATTCTAGATTCAGCCAACACTCGAAGACTTTGTCATAAAGCAATAAAAGTTTGAAGTGATCTTTAACTAATAAAGAGAATGATTAAGAGAAATAAGGCCCAGGAAGAGATGACTTCACTGGTAAATTCTACTGAACCACGCTAAAAACAAATTAAAACCAGTACTTGTCAAAATCTGCCGAGATACTGAAAGGGGGGAGAACTTCCAAGGACATTAGGAGGACAGCATGACCCTGATACTAAAGCCAGACAACATACTTAAGAAACTACAAGTCAATATCCCGCATAAGCAAGCATCCTTAACAAAGACTAGGAAAACAGCACCGACAATGAGCGCATGCCATGACCCAGAGGAGCTTATGTCTGAGGTGTGAGGACAGCTCAACATTGGAAAATTACTGTTATACATCACTCATCATCAACAGAGACATAGAGAAAATCCATAGGATTATAGCAATGGGTCCAAAAAGTAATCTGAAATAATTTAACATTTCTTCTGAATTAAAAAAAAATTCAAGAAACCAGAAATAGAAAGGAAATCATTTCTCTATAACAGAGGCCACAAAGGAAAAGTTCACATCTAACATCACATTTTTATGGTGAAAAACTGGAAGCTGTTACACTAAGATCAAGAACAAAGCAAGATGTCCTCTCTTACTACATCTACTAAACATTTGCCAGAAGTCCTAGACAGGCATGTGATGAGAAAAATGGGTCCCAACTGCAGAAGTGCATGTCTGTTTGCAGTTAACACAGTCCTATCTGTAGAATTCCTTAGCATCTGATCTGTGTACTGTCACATGCTTGCACAAATATCCTATTTGAACTGACAAAGTATCACTGCAGAAACAGCATTAACTGAGCAAATCACACATATTTATGTATGTATGTATGTATATATATATATATATACATAGGCATTGTGTGAATAATAGACTATAAAACAGAAATTTGGATAGTTATCATATTTACAGCAGCATCAGAAAGAGTAAGATATTTAAAAAATAACCTTGTCCCTGACTAAGTAAATGAAACATTTGTACGTTAACGAGTATAAAAAATTCAACTATTAAAGACACCAACAAATAGAAATATAGCCAAGTTTATGGATTAGAAGACAATACTGTTAAAATGTCCACCCTACCCATAGGGATGTAAGATGAAAAGCAATGACCTGTCAAAATCTTCATGAATGACGCTTGGGTGATAGATCACTCTGGGTTCAGTTTCCATTCCTGCATAAACAGGACACAGTAGCATAACCCCCATAATCCTCAAATTTGGAAAGGGAAGATAGGAAGATCTAAAAGTCTTGGTCACTCTTGACTACATAGTAAGTTTGAGAACAGCAAAGAGTACATGATAGCCTAGCTCAAAAATAAAGTAAGACAAACTTTTTGCTAAAAACCTGATGAAAATTATTGTAGGGAAGAATGGCAAACAATTCAAGGATTCCTGAGGAATCAATGAAGACTGGTGCTGGGGCAAACATTTAAATGACACAGTTTAAGAAAGACTACTTCGAGCTCATGGCTCCATCAGTTTCGGAAGGCCATGACATGGATGGTGCAGAGCTGTCTAGAAAGCCAAGAAAGAGTGGACATCATGCATTAGCCCCTTTCCTTCCTCTGTCTTGACAATTATTCCCTCACGACTCCAGGCCTATAGGATTGTGTTGCCCACATATGGAGAATATCATCCTCATTTAGTGACTCCTCTCTGTCCCTTAAAGACATACCCAGAGATGGACTTTATGAATCTAAGTCACTCTCAATCCAATGTTGTTAGCAATTAAGACAGTGTCATAGACACAAAAGAATCGAACATTTTGTAGAAAGATCATGTTTAAGAAAGTATAATATATCCTAATTTAAAAAATACGTTAGAAAGCAAAAGGTATATTAATGGAATAGATTCTGTACTACTGCATAGAGATAGCCTATACGAGCTCGTTGATTTCCACTGCCATTAGCTATTGTATGAAAATTTACATGGTGATTAATGGCTGATTTCTTATTTTTCTAAGGTCTGGCTCTCCTCTAAGAGTATTTCATATTTCATATTCATCTTACCAGAGGCTTTTCCTGTTGAAACTCTTCAATAATTTGATATATACCAACCAGTACCTTCTCTATTTAATATTCTCATTGTTGTGGCTAGAGAGGTTTTTTTTCATGCATCTATGTGTTTATCCTAAAATGGATACCAAAATTTCAGTAGTTAAAACAGTATAGACCAATGCAACTGAAGAGAACCAGAAATAAATACAGCATAAATGACCAACCAACCTACATTAAGTCAGCCAGGAAGAACGCACAATGAACAGAAAACAGTGCATTCAGCAAATGGTGCCAGGAAAGCCAGACACCTACAATGAAAAGAAGATGAGATGTTTTTCTACTGGCTCACACAAAAAAATCAACTCAAAATTCATTAAAGGCTGAAACATACAATCTCAAAACTTCAAAAGGAAACACAGGAGAGCGTCCTCATGACATTGCTCTTGGCAACGATTTCATGGACAGACACCAAAAGTCCTGGCTGCAGGAGTCAAACAGGGTAGAAGGGTCACAGAGCCACAGAACAACAAAGCTAATACAAAACTAAACCAAAACAGACTGATCCTTCTGACCCGAGAGTAGAGGAAGACACTGTGCAGAATGCAGAGGCATCACCAGCGAAAGAAAGAGTAATAAATAAACCAGCCTTTGATGCAAAAGTTCTTCTTTGAACAGTATCAAAAGGCAATACCCTGAAATGCTTATGAAAACATGGTTAGCAGGGAACTCATAAAGTACTGACAAAGATGTCAGAACAGACTCTATGGAAAAAGAGTTTACAGATTCCTTTATAAAATATATTTATCGTATGGTCCAGTAGTTTCAACATATATACCCAAGGGAAATAAAATCACTTTATCGAAGAGACACTGGCATCCCCACCTAGACTGATGTATTCTGTGTAGCAGCCAAGGTCTAGAATACATTTAAGTAACTTTCAATGGAAGAACAAAACAGGAAGCATGTATACAACATACACATATACATAGTATCTATAATATGTGCATATGATGGAATATTGTTCACCTATAAGGAAAGAATGAATTCTATCCCCTGCAGCAGTTTGGAATGAACTGGAGATCACTGTGTTAAGTGAAATATGCCGGGTATATAAACACCAGAAACACATCATCTCATTCATAAACCCTGAACAGCAGCTCCCTGCCCACACACTTTGTACTTTTTTCTTTTTTTAATTCTGGCTTTCTTTTTGTTTATTTGCTTGTTTGGCTTCTTTTTTTTCCCTTTTTAAAATTTAAATTAGAAACAAGCTTGTTTTACATGTCAATCCCAGTTTCCTCTCCTTCCCCTCCTTCCCTGTCCCCCACAACCCCCTATTGAATCCCCTTTCTTCTCCCTAGGGAGGGTGAGGCCTTCCACAGAGGATCTTCAAAGTTTGTCATATCATTTGGAGTAGGGCCTAGACCCTCCCCAGCATATATAGGCTGAAAGAGTATACCTCTGTGTGGAGTGGGCTTCCAAAGTTCATTCATGTACTAGGGATAAACACTGGTCCACTACCAGAGGCCCCATAGATTAACCAGACCTCCAAACTGACAGCCATGTTTAGTGGATCTGGGTTGGTCCTATGCTGGGGTCCATGAGCTCCCACTTGTCCAGGTCAGCTGCCTCTGTGGGTTTCACCAGTCAGGTCTTGATCCTTTTGCTCATCACTCCTCCCTCTCTGCGACTGGATTCCAGAGCTCAGCTTAGTGCTTAGCTGTGGGTGTCTGCTCTAGGATAGCATATAAAAGTAAGCAGTGGGGTAATGAGCGCTTAAACCTGAGAAGGGCTCAAGGGGAAGCAAAGAAGACAGCTAAGGGGAACCAAAACTCAGTTAGAGAAGCTTAGCTGTCACTCTACAGTGCAGTACAGCACATGCTTCTTACAACAATTTACACTCTGTGTCAGCGTAACCAGACGAGAAGTCCCCAGGACAGAAACACGGTCACTTGCTTCCAAATTTTTTGACTGTCTACGCTTTACACACATGTATAACACTGCTCTGAACCCTAGAAAAGCTATAAAACACTACCTCAGATTAGGCACAGGAAAGAATGTATCAGAATGAGTCCTTGTGCTCATCAAACGACAGTGTAAAGAAAGTTCTGGAGAGGTGGCTCAGAGTTGGAAACATGAAGACCTGAAAAAAAAAAAAGCCCCATAAAGCCAGGTGCAAAAACACACATCTGAAACATCAGTGCTCCCACGGTGAGAGGAAGACAGGGGAATTGCCAGGGAATGAGACTTGTATGTATCCAAATGCCACAGAACTGTGCCATAATTATCTGTATGCCTTGCCGGATACCATAATTAGGCTCTAAAACAATGAAAAGATTAATCAAACAAATTATGGCACCAAACTGTATAGTGCGTCAAAATCTGAAACGGGAGAGAGATGGCACCGGCTGCTCTTCCGGGGGCCTCAGGTTCTGTTCCCAGTACTCACAGTGTGGCTCATGCTCATTTGCCACTCCAGTTCCAAGGGACCGGATGCCCTCTTTGGGCTCCTACATTTTCAAGGGGCGGGCACGCATGCACGTGCGCACGCACAAACACACGCGCGCGCACGCACGCATGCACGTACAGACCACACACCAAAAATGCCATACACAAAAAGATGTAAAGTAATCTCTAAAAGTAGAGTCACTAATTATATAATTTTCAAACTAGTATTTGTAATATACATGCAGCATAAAAAAAATCACAAGAATGCTACTGTTCAATTCTTAGACTAGGTAATCCGTGTTTATTGTTACTTTTCAAATTGCATGTGCTTTGTGGTGTTATACAACATACCATTATGAGACTTCCTAACTGTGTATCAAAGGCACAGTTTCGTCTTCTGACAGAGGAAAAAGCAAAGTAAATAAGCCAAGTATTTGCAATCCCACCACTTGAGGGTGAGAGGTAAGACAATGGTAAGTACAGCCCAGCCTAGGGGCTTAACAGTACTTGTATCGAGAACAAGGAGATAAAGAAAGGGCACAGTTCTCCAAAAACTCCAACTGTACACTTTGTCCATCTCTGTTTATGGGAGGGGAGGGAAAGGAGGAGAGGGAAGGTTAGAAGAGGAGGAGGAGACAGGAGGAAGGGATGGGTAGAGAGGAGAGGGTAGGGCAGGGAAGGACAAACAAAATAGAAAATCTATATATATGGCTGAACTCCCTAGTGGGTCAAGCAGCCTGGCTGGCTGGACTGGACTAGAGGTCTGACTTACAGCTGATATGCACTGTAGTTCTGGACAATTGGTATCTGCCTCTGTTACAGAGTCTCTGTGTAAACAGAGAAGATTACTGCAGAAAACCAATTCACAAAAGCCCCGTCTCTGGAATGAACTGTGGCAACATAAACAAAGAGCCCGGATCAGTAACGGTGTTGTGAGATGAACTATTCCCAGGAGTCTATTTTGTGTCATGTGGAAATAAAAAGAAAACACTTTTTGGAAAATGATGGACATTCACAATTTACTCTCAACTACAAGAAAGTCATGGACATGTGATTTATTTGAGCAAATACCCACAGCATTTCCCTTCTTGTATAAATACATGGTATATATTCATATATCTTATTTCCCCCAGATCCCTACTCTAATTCTCTAATAATTGATGGGACTGCGTTTTGAAAGGAAATATTTTCTTTACCACTACAAGCCAATTTTTAAAAGAATTAAAGCAGAGAAATTGAGAAGTAAATAATTTAAACTTCAAAGCTCTTTGAGGAAGTCACTCCAGGGACTCCACAAATCATTTAGATAAAGGGACTTTTGTTCCTGTCAGAAGCCTAGTAGAGAAGCCCAAGGCCACCCCTAACACCTAAGCTGTTTCTGCTACCATGACTTTGTCACTCTCCCTTATGTAAGATCCTATGTGCAAATAATTTACTACCAGAGACAAGAAAACTTTCTTTTGACATACTATCTTCATTATACCCCTGCAGGTTTATGGAAACAATGATGTACAAACCACATTACAGGACAGGGAAGCAAATACAGATGTTATTCTAAATACTGAATTACCTATCTCTTTTCCATATAGAAAAAGAAAGATAGTCCTTTCTGTCTCTGTGAATTACTGCTGAGAAATCAATGTGATAGGCTGGAGAGATAGCTCAGTGGTTAAGAGCACTGGCTGCTTTTCCAGAGGACCCAGCTTCAATTTCCAGCACCTTCATGGAAGCTCACAACTTACTCTCTGCAATAAAGTTCCAGGGAATCCAACATCCTCACAAAGACATGAAGGCAAAACACCAATGTACACAAAAATAAAAAAATTTAAAATTAAAAAAAGAAAACAATGTCACTTTATATTGAATAAGCTGAAATCCACAGGACTGATTAACATGAAACTCTACCTCCCCACACCCACCATAACAGATTTGTGCCTAAGTTCTTCCCAGAACATGTGATGGAATGTCCAGCAACTTTTAGAATATTTCAGTCACCTTCAGAGAATGAAACCTGCCTTCTGGCACTGTCCAACCACTCAAAATTGTCATTGCATATGCAACATGTCTAGTCCTGGTAACAAAACTAGATGCTTGGTGGAAAACTTCAAACCTCCTGCTTCTCCTGAGACATAGACAAAGGGGAGAGCGTTAGCTCTGCCATGCCAAGTTTGCTGGCCTCTGACATACTAACCTATACTTTCTTTGTGGATTTCTCAGATACTGCCTTTGACAATTCTGTTTGTTTTCTGGTGGAAAGATCCCACTGTACAGCCCAGGCTGACCCTAAACTCAGAGCACCATCTGCCAAGAAAGGGCTTTGACTGTTCTTCAGCTTTGGATCTCATTTGCTCTGGTTTCCTTCTCTAAATTCGCCCTCAGTGTGCTGTCTACCTCTCTCTGCTCTCTTCTCCCTCATATGATCCACACCTGAGCAAGCATAAATTTCAGTATTCCCTTTCCCAGCAGCAATCCACCCCTGTCTCCAACACAGCAAGCCTGCCCCCCTCCCAGGTCCCCCAGGCCTTGGCCACCACTGCCTCTGAGGCTCAGCAAGAACTGATAGCAGTCTCCCAGGAGCCTCCAAAACACCCGGAAGCTGGCACAGTTCTTTCTCTGTGTATCTCTCACTGTGACACACAAAGAGAGTACACTTTCCTGACAGCTCCATGGTCAAAGTGTAGAGAAGCCATGAAGACACCCAGGGCTTCCATGACCAATGTCTGCCCTGGTCTCTTCAGTCCTAACAAAGCCCAGAGAAGACATTCGGTGTGAAAACCACCAAGCCAGGCTTCATTTCCTTGTCCTCACTGCTTAACAAAGAGGCCTGATTTCTACCATTACTCTGCAGGGTCCAAGGACTATTGTTTTGTTCCTGGTCCTTTGGGTTTTCGCCATGACTAACACTCACATTTTAGTTTTTAATACATTTTTCAAAAATTGGTTTTGTTAAAAATAGCTTTTAACTGCCCTCCATGGTATTTCTAACAGAAAATACAAAAGTTTCTTTATGTTAAATACATAATTTATGCTAATATAAATGCTAATGATTAATTAAAATGAAGTATAAGCAATTGCATTAATGCATTCTCTTACTATGAACATAGCTGAATCTGAGTACTTTGTAAAGGAAAGTAGTTCATTTGTCTCTCGCGTTTTGTGGTCCAAGAGCAGAATGCCAAACTTGTCAAGAAGCCAGCATCATCACAAGGGAAGCCAAGCAACTCCCTGTCCTGAAAGCTAACTCATCCTACAAAACTTATCTGACTTAGCTCCTAGAGGACACCAGGATCCAACCACCTTCTATAAGGCAACAGTTCTTAAAATATCATCACCTCAAATCACCACATTGGGTACTAAGCCTCTAGAACCTATCTTCTGGGAAGTTATGTCCAAGCAGCAGTCACAAGTAAAGTACTCCATAATATTAAATAACCAGCAAACATTCTTGCATGCTGGATACTGACAGACAATAACATGAGAACATGAGTAAGCACAGTTGGCAGAAATTATAAATCAAGAATTTGAGAAACTTCAAATGAACCGATATTTAAATAAACAACACACATTAAAATTTAATAATCTTTTAGTTAAAGTTTTTTTTGTCCAGATGAATACTTTAAACACAAACTGGTCATTTCTGCAGGAAGCTCCAAAAACCCCCTTCTATCCACAAGTCTGTTCATCACAGCTACGAGTCAATGTGGGTACCTACTAAAGAAAATGCGTATATGAGTGTGTCTTGTGTGTGGAAGTGAGGCACATGGCCCAGATGCCTACAAAGACCAGAAGAGAATACTTGATACTCTGGAATCAGAGCAACAGGTGATGATAGGGTGCCTGATGTGGATGCTGAGAAACAAACGTAGATCCTCGGAAAGAGCAGCAAAGGCTCTGATCCATGGAGCCATCTCTCCAGCTGATGGTACCCGGCTCTCACAGAAAAGAGCATATTCCTGAGAGAAGGAGGCTTGTAAAACTGTGTACTCTGTAGCACAAATTAATAAATGACCCAGAGACGGATACTGGGGTTCAAGCTGAAGATCAGAAAAGCAAAGAAGATAGGTACCAGCTCTTACCACTACCTCAGGCTGAAAGGGCGGAATCATGCACAAGTTCTTCACCAAGTCTCGAAATTCTGCTTCTCCTCAGTGTGGCTGCAGAACGAATGTCTCTTACTGAATCTATTCCTGTCTTAAATACCTCTCATGAGTCCTGGGATTAAAAGCATGAGCTCTGTTACTCTTTTAGACTGATTATATCTTGTGTAAACCTGGGTAGCCTTGAACTCAGAGAGATCCATCTATTTCTTAATCCTGAGTCATAGGATTAAAGGTGTGTACTACATCCTAGCTTCCATCTGCTAGGATTGAAGGTGTGTGTCACCACGGCCTGATCTCTATAGCTTGAGGCTGACTTTGCTTTTGTTAATCATCAACAAGCTTTAATAAATCATAAATAATACTAGAGTACTCAGTAAGCAACACCGTTATTCTTCTTAAACTGTTCAAGGAACTTTGAAGTTCATTCAAGACTTCAAGGGAACCCAGTAATTAAAATAAGCAATAATGACGAATCCTGTTCCCATCTCTGGATATGCTAATTTATTTCATATAAAAATTGCAGAAAATATTTTACTCCAATAACCCTGAGAAATTCATTAAGCCCTATTTTGCAGATCTTGCCAGTGAGAGCACATAAGCAAAATGAAAATAGACTTGGGTCACTTGAGTTCAATGTTCTCTGTTCTCTTTGGAACTAACTCAACCAGTTTTAATTGGGACCTGTAACTATTAGCACTGTATCTTTAGTATTGAATTTTGTGCAGGTTACAAGGTAGGGAGTCTGAAGAACATGTGACTTTTGGTTGAAAGCAGTTAAGATAAGAAGGGGTGGTGCACGCTAAGGGAAGCAGGGAAAATTTCAGGAAGCAGGAGCAGAATGAACCACAGTAGAGGCTGAGTAGTGTATCCCAGCACAAGATGCTGGCAATTCAGAGCAAAGCTAGAGGAGGGAAAGGCTGGCCACAGCAGAAGTGAACAGCTGTATCTATTCCAAACATCACAGATGACCGACCACTAGAATAACAGTTCTCAAAGCCTGGCTTGCCTGTTTGCAAATTGGCCATACCACAGTCAAAACTATTTTCATAAAACTAGTAACACGCTATGTACTTGGTTAAATATTGACAGTTGTGCTCATAGTAGTAAAGCAATGGTGGATAAAACTGCTTGTGCGTTAGCACAGACCAAGAAACACATGAATGTAATGTCAATGGATTCTTCACCATCACACAATAGCAAAACCTAAGACCACACACTGCCAATATATAGGACCACACACCATCAAAACTTAACAATACACATTACTGAATCATAGCACTACACATCAATACATAAACACCCACAATTCAACAAACAACACTGTACACCACTGATATATAACACCACACATAACCACAACATGACACATACTACCAAAACATAATACTACAGGTCACCAACAGGTACCACCAACATATAAATCAACACAACCAACACATTATATCACATATCATCAAAACATACCATGTAACATGAAAACAGACCACACACTAACAACATATAACCACACACCAAAATACCACATATCACTAAAACCTATATCCCCACAAAATCAAAACATATCACATACCAACAACATATAAGCCTACACAAATTATACATAACACCACAAACCTTCAGAACATAGAAAACATCACCAACATAGAGGCAACTGAGGCATTTTTTAAGTTAGTGTTCCTATGCAATGTTTCTAAAGATATACTTAGGGAAACATAACTTCACTGGATTTTAAAAGTTAAATCAGTATCATCCTAACATTGTACCTGACAATATGGGGAGTCACACACAATGTTATTGCTATAACCCAAACTGAATTGTTTCAGGAATAAAACACTTGGATGGCTTCACTCACTGACTAAACTAGATTTCTATTCTTCTTGGAAGATCATTTATTAATACCACTAAAAGCTATGTCACTCCAGATGTGGATATTTGGGATTTATTTTAAGAAAAGTAAATAGAACGAACACATAACTTTGACCAAAAATGGCTGTCTTTGTTGCTAATGATAAAAATAAAATTTCAAATATGAATCATAATCTTAGAAAAGCATTAGTTGCTATGAGTGCTTCCCAATATTCATATACTCCCTCCAGTAACAAAGAGAGTGGCACTAAATGGAAGTGCCTTTTGATGCTGTGCAATGACATAATCAACCTCTGGAAGACTTCCAAAGCAGGCAACTGAGAATCTTCTAGCTGTTCTGTGTGTTGTTATAAAATCATTTGTGAACAAAAGAGTCCATTCAATGTGCATGCCAGACCAGGGAATTGTAATGAAACGGAACAAAATGTTCACTGATCTGATTTTAGGTTTCACATAACAACTCTCAAGGAGCTATCATTTGTTAACTTTGGCACAACATTAAAAAGCACCCATAATTGGGAAAGGTTGTTTAAGCGCCCTTCCCTTTCCCAACGTCATATCTGCATGTGGTCATCCCTTCGTCACATAATTCAGCCAAATTAATATATCATTGTGAACCTAATGCAAATCTGTGCAGGGCAGACAACAAATAAGGTATCTTCCATGAAGTCAGCCACATAACAACTAACACATAAAAATGTAAACCAAAATGCTCTTTTCACTGATATTAAAACTTTATTTATCATCATAAACTTTTCAAAAGGTTATTTTGTTAATATTTAATACCTACATTTATGCAAATTTTAATTTTTTGTTTGGTGGTTGCACTAGGAATGAAAACCAGGCCCTTATATAAATACTGTATGACTGTATGACAGTACAGTACAAAATGGAAAATTAATGCTTGGATATTACAAAATAAATGCACTTAGATACACTTATTTATACACATCTATAAAGATATAGATGCAACAATTCTGATTGTGCACATATACACACACACACAACCAGAAACTGCCGTGGATAAAATATTGATGAGTCAGAAGCTGTAAGAAGCAAGGATGACTATCAGGAAAAGGTCAGTGTTTAAGGAGACAGTGAAAGTGACTTATAACTTCTAGTCAGACTGGTAGAGGAAAAAAAAGACTCAAGACTGTGAGATGCTAACTACAAAGCAGGTGGACAGCACATGGTGCTTACCAAAGAATAATGATGTAAAGGAAGTGACTAGAGTTATTTAAGAGGAAGAAAATAATATCTGTATCAAAAAGTAAAGTAGTTAGGAGGGCAAATTAATGAATGACCAAGGGTGTTTTGCTTCCTAAGATAATATGTGGCTGTGGTAACCAAAGGGAGCCTAACAAAGGAGGAAACATCAAAGTGAAGCTCAGAAATCAGGTCATTTTAGTTCACGAAATATAGCAATTAGTAGATGGAAATGTTAATGAACTATGAATACACTCCATTTTCTTTTCAGGCCAGAGGCCCTTGCATATGCTTTTAGATCCTTTAGGACAAGAGAAATTAGAGACAAATAAAACTGAGGGAGAGCTGTTGTTTCCAGAGTGGAGAAGGTGGATCCCAGGGTGCCCTCACCAAAGAGGATGTTCTTCTTTAAAGTCAGGAGCTGAGGAGGAAGAAAGGAATAGTGGGAGACAAAGACGCAGGGTGAAGATGGCACAGACATTGGGAGGATCTACCAAAGAGTGTGATTCCTTTCTTCTGTAACAAAAACTAAATGTCATGCTGGAACTGAACAAGGTAGGAGGAAAGGCTGAACACTGGAGAAAGCAAGAAACAGAGTGAGAAGGCTGAGGGAAGCCACTAGAGGACCTCTGAACCACACCACACATCCCCAAACACAGGAGCAGAATCACACAGCACATCCACGAACACACCACCAGCAGGTGAGACAAATCAGCACAGGAAAAGACAACAAGGAGCCTTCAACAAATGGCTGATGACTGGTTATCCAACGTGTTTCAATAGCAATTTATTTTGTAGCTCACTGTTATTCAAATGAAGGCTCTATGAAATTTCACTTCACATGTACATTATTTCTCAGAGGGACCATGGACATGTACAAAAACTTAGATTACTTGCTCCCTGCATTCTGAGTATAAATTTCCATAAAATATAGCAGAGGGAGCAAATGTTTCTTCAGGATCTAGCATAACAACAAAAGAGAATTGTGTAATAAGTATACCTGATTCTTTACCACATTAAAGACATTATGTACCTGCAAAGGAAGAAAAGAGGACACATTTCTGAAAGTCAATTCCCTTAATTTGTGAAAACATGAGAAGTTGATAACCTCAACAATTCAACTCCCATATGCATTATTCTACTTTGAAACTCCTACACTTTGATAAGTCAAATCTAAAACTGGAGTTGTTAAGAACTAACTTGCTTAAGAAACTGAATTTTGGGTAGGATTCGTTTATTTATTTAGGCTTCACTATATCAAAGCTGATAAACAAAAATAATTGAAAAAAACTGTTTACCCTGAATAAGAAGGTTATAAACCAGTCATAAAGAACAATATAAATTGCCTCAATTGAACAGGTATGTACATGACTGAATAAGATCAAAATTTTTCACTGCATGCATGAGAAAACTGAAAGCCAAATCTATTGACTTAGTGTTCTTCAGTGTGTGCCATGGTCTTCTCGCTATGACCCAATGTCTTGTCAATCATTTGTGAGGACTTGTGCAAAGTGAATTTATCATACCAATATAACTTCAAAATGTACTGTCATCAAACCATGGATGTATAAAAAAATTCACTCTGATTTGTCAATTTAATTGCTTACCCATTTGATTCTAATGCGCTATCCAGCATAAATGAAGTTCTTAGGCATAAAGCTTTGACATACCCATATTCTGAAACTATATATGGCTACCTCCTCTCAACTGTTTGCAACATAGACTGTTAATACACATACGATTTAACTAAAAAGTAAAAGACATCATATTATAATCAATTTAGTCAACTGTCAAAATACATGATGTGAAAGAAAAAGGATTCCGAGGGAGGAAATAGTTCAACATCAGTGCTAATAAAAGGCTTATGAAAATAAATTCAAATATTATTAGTATCCAAGTGATGCTTGACTTTGGTTGTACATTTTCCAGTTTAAAATCACTGTGGTGACAAAAAAAATCCTACTAAAATGTTCCATTCTTTTTCCTTTGGACCCATGTATAGTATCCTTTAACTTACATATGTCTTCTGCATTTCTCTCCTTAGTCTTTGGCTTTATAATTTGAATTATATAAAAGAGGCATAATTTATTTTATAAAGACAAGACCTCACTTAGAAGTGACTTATTCTTCTATTCATCAAAGAAAAAAAAACTGCAGTAAAACTAACCCAACAACACACAACAGACATTTATGACCAAGCAAGTACCAGTTGGGACTGCCTAAACAACGTTCTATATAATTTTAACTTTTGAAAATGATGACAACAGCATTTAGCACAGTACTGCAGGGGAGATAAAATCAGATGATGAACTCTTTTTACTCCTTCTAAATGTTGAATTTTAATCAATTTCCAAGACATTACCTAGTCACATTTCTACATGATGCTGCTAGCTCATAGAACTCACTCTCAACTGAAACTGCTAACTATTTAGAAATTCTGACTGTTAGGACAAGGCAATATTTGATCAGCTAAATCCTGAAGAAACTGGCAAAATTGGAATAAATGTAAAGTTATGTTTCTAATTATAAAATATTAACAATAAAAGCAAGGAAAGTTTAGGGAAAGGGGGTAGATCAAGTTTTCTAAAATGAGATAGTACTGCAGTCAAAGTCTGGAATATAAATTTAAGAGGCTCTTGAAATCTAGGGTTAAAGGATTATCGGGCAAGAACAAAAACTTGTGGGTTATTGAATATAACACTGAGAAGAAGAAAAAGAAAACAGTATGCTTAGATGTGTAACAGTAAGGTGACTAACTGGGAAAAGACCACAATATATCTATTGGTAATAAAATGAAGAGGAGAGACTTTGAAAAGAAACCTGAACATGATAATAGAGGATATCATTCCAAAGGAAAGATGTAGACTTCATTTCATTCTCATGCCTGACTAACTGGAATAATGAGGATGCCAATTTTAAAAACTGGAGAATTATTTGGAAAGACAAGGCCATTAATTCAAGTGATTGCAAAATAACAGTATGCTATCAAAGAGAAATTGCAAAGTAGATAGTATGAAAATACATAACCAAACACTAGGAAAAAAACATCCTGGTCCAGGTATCTAATGATGACAGCGCAGGCAAGTTCCATGTGTATCCACTTTGTAAATTATCGTTTTCAATCAGCATCTCATCTTTGGTCAGCATTTTTATCTTGAAAATTCTACAAGTAAACAAGAAACTGGAACTAAGTAAAGATCCATTCAGCCTGATAATGAAAAGAAAAAAATGAAAGAAACTATAGAGACTAATGGTGACCATACTAATTTGCCTAAACACGGTGGCTTTTGTTTTTCATTGTGATTTTGCCTCTCATCAATACATGTGACTGAAGTGCATATATTCTAGCATTGCATGTTGAAAGAGACAAAAGTTCTCAGAAAAGATATCAAGTGCCCTTATATTTATAAAAAATATTCTAGCTTATTAACAAGCTTATTGAAATAACTCTCATTCCTTTCCAGTGTGTACACAGAACCAGATGAAAACCTAAGTTACTTCAGACATAATTTTAACACTATAGTTTCAAGGGCTTGAGAAAACATATTGGAAGATACAGTAAATGTAGGTTGACATGATTGTACACCCACACAAGAAGAGCTACCTGAGTCACGAAAGGCTTCTTGTGAAGCTCCTCAGACAGGAGACATAGTATAAACCAAATAAAAGGGAGAAAAGAAAGATTTTGTAGTGAGCGCTTAGATTAAAAAAAAATCTGAAAACTAAATGGTGTTTCACAAGATGTTGGAACTCCTGTTCAGCATCCTGATTCCAGATGGCAGAAGTTAGTTAGTGCCTGAGTATAACCAGCCATGCCCTGGGGATGAGCAGCCTATACCAATCATGTATAGATGTTTGAGAAGAAAAGGTAAAGCTCAGAAGTCAATACCACTCAGGCAACCATGTACTCTAGCCGTGGGGGCTTTCCAGTGATCATGTCTCGCACCAGGGTTTCCTAGTGAATACCAAGTGTCCAACACCCTTCCTGGCCTAGGTAAGTACAACTGAGGCCTTGAACAGGTAGCATCAAGTGCTATCAGGGAGCACAGTTCTCAGGAAGCATCTGCTGCAGAGACAACATCCATTCACTGTCCTCCCCAACCAGTGGACTAGGGTGTGTGATAGCTTGCTGTGCACTGGCCAATCTGACTTTCAGCTCTCTTCCTGCTGCCTCTCCCTACTGTCTGTGAGTGAACTCTGCCTGTAGATATTGGTTATGTAACTTAGAGCTAGGTTGTTAGATTTGTTCACTGTCAGTTGTCCCCCATTTTTTTTATGTACGAATAAGAAATGATGCATTTGGAAAACACACTAAATGGCCTCTTTGGGACACACACGTCATGTTCTAGACAGCTCTCTAATGCACTTCACAAACACATTAATTACACTTACTATGATGAGCTGCCAGATGCTTGAAATTCAGAGGCCTCAGCATAACAATGAGCACCAGTAGCACAGTAATGGCAGAACCAGTGATGCAAGCCAGGACAGTGCCCAGGTGAGCTCAGGGAAAAGGAGTTACCATATCTCCTATGAGCAAAATTGAGATGGACAGCGGTGCCCTTCTGTGTTTTAAAATTGCTTTATTGTTAGTCTTGATATTATTAAATATATTTCAGCTCGTTCTAGTTACTAGAATATGCAAATACTAACACATAGGCATGTCCATTGACTATGGAAGTGTCAATTATTTCCATTTGTCATGCTGCAGTCTTTGCCTGAGAGGTATGGTGGACTGACTTATCCTTTCCCACTGGTTTATGTCAGAAAAGAGATTTTTCTAGGTTTAAAGATTTTAAAACAACAACCAAAAACTGGTTATGAAATTTCAAAGGGAAATGACAGTGTTTTTGTTTTTGTTTCTTTGGTTTGTTGTTTTTGGGTTTTTTGACACAGTGCCTCTCTGTATTTCTGACTGAACTGGAATTCCCTATGGAGATCTGGCTGGCCTTGAACTCACAGAGAACCTCCTACCTCTCCCTCTGAGTACTGGGATTTAAGACATATACCATCAAGCCCGGTTTAAAGGGAAATTATGTTAATTAAGGTCTTCAAATTCTCATTAGCAACTCAGGACAAAGTCACAGTCATATACATTTTATATACTAGAACTTTCCAAGTCAATCCACCAAAAATCAGAGCCAGATCTACCTAACTGGCCAAAGATAAAATACAATTTTGTAGAATGAAGCCCCCATTTCCTGTTGCTATTAGATAACCAACTATAATGTTAGGGTTACAGTTTTAAATTCTCACAAGTTTGAAACAGCTTTAAACAACAACATACGGTCTACCTAGATACCCAATTTCAAATCCTGTAACATAGGCCTGACAAACAAGTTTCCCATGCCAGAATGACTCTAATGACAACAACTACCAAGTCAATCATATCTCCTCTGATCTCTAATAGAAAGTTCTTACATGGGAGCCAAAAATCTCACTCCCTGTAGCTTCTACTCATTAGCCTGGCTTTTAGCTTGTACCAAGCCCTAAAGTCTAGTTTCTTATTTACCTCACACATTTTCAAACATGTAAAAACACCTTCAAATATCTATCTCAGTTCCTTTAACACTTCCTGTTACAGAAAGATCTTAATTGCTTCCACTATCCTTTCTCTGTCCTGGAAATATCAAGTAGAACAATGTAGAAATGGTCATAAACGTTGGTTTAAATATCTGTCAATTATAACGCTATATACATTTGTATCAAGATGATGATATCTTCAAACCTTTTCAAAATATTCCAACTCAGTTAAACTAGAGGGCAACTCATTTCCTTATCTTACTAAGCTTTGTCCATTGCTTTATTTTAGTTTTGATGTTGTTATCAATAAAAATAAATGGGTTTTATTATGACATTTTCTGATATGTGTATCATTGTGCTTGGTTCACATTCACCTCAGTACACATTCCTATCAGCCCTCCCTAGTCCTGCTGGTTCCCATCCTTCTCCAACATAGGCCCTCTTCACCTACCCTGCCATTCATACATATATACATATTTATATATATGATTCTGCATGTAGTATTCAATAAGCAATTCTCTTCTTTCTGAGTCTTAGTGCCCTAATTCAGAGTTATACTGGATACCAATTCTGTCTCACAGTAATTTTCCAGTATTACACACTTCAGTTTGCATTATTCTTTTTCTTTAAAGTGTCTTTTTAACCACTGATAAAATATTGAAAATTATGAAGTCAAAATTCTACCATATTCAAACATAACCTAGGGTGAAAATGTTCCACTCATCCACACAATTGTGAATACATGTTGTTGTCCATATGTTGAGACCATATCAAGTGATGTAAAATCCAGTCTTAACAGAGCCAGTAAGAAGCAGACATTCCTGCACTTATTAAGTAAGTAAATTTCACTTTACCTA
The DNA here is from genome assembly GCF_017639785.1 of Mesocricetus auratus. Lineage (NCBI taxonomy): Eukaryota > Metazoa > Chordata > Mammalia > Rodentia > Cricetidae > Mesocricetus > Mesocricetus auratus. Next base: position 74,258,481 of record NW_024429193.1, on the reverse strand, counting down.
TAATTTGCACGAGGCATTCTGTTGTTCTCTTTTGGTGAGTCAAGTAAGGCATTGTTCTCTCCTAAGCTTACAAACACCTGAAGAAGCATACAGATTTGACCGATAAGCTACAGGAAGAATTACGGACATGGGAGTCAAGTAGAGGGCTGAGGAGATGGAGAAGGTGATTATCGAAAATGTCAAAACGAGGAAAGAGTGGGATGTCTCTCGACAGCACAGTGCCAGCCAAGCATACATGGGTCCCTGAGCTTGATTCACAACAGCATGCACGTGCACACAAACACACAATTCTCTGTAGAAACTCTCGTCTTAAGTTTGGGTTGAGTTTGATGTCATTATGGAACTGTCGGTTTAAAATGCTGACTGAAAAGAATACATGCAGTAGTATGTATAAAGTCTAGGCACACAGACTGAGAATCAACAGTGAATAAGTGATGGTTACCACCATGAATTTGGAGTAGCAGCATCAAGGTGGAAGTCAAGTAACACAGGGAGAGCAATGGTTCTTTATTGAGAAGAACACTGGTAGTGAGGGGAAAGAACAAGTGTGAGTGGCAGGTGACTCATGTGCGCTGTTTGGTCCAGGGACTAAGATGGAGAGGAAGGATAGTGACGAAGATGCCAGACTCTAGCCATCAATGGTCTTCTATGTAGAGACAAGGAATATCAGCCATATCCAGAAAGTCATGGAATTCCTGCAAGGCTTCTCAATATTGGAATGACCTAATTAGACATAAGATCTGAGGGGGAAAAAAAACAATAAGAAGTGGAAAGGTAGAAAGATTAAAGCAAGCTGTGTTACAGATTGTAGGGAGGATAACTCAAGCGATGTCTGTAAAGGAATGAAAGTGAAGATTCTCCATGTGTGCCCAAGAGGAGCTGCTGAGTCTTCATGACTGCCGGCTTTGGGACGCTAAGGCAGAGACAGTACGTCAAGATTGGCCCTAGGATGGGAAAGGAGGTGTTGAAGTCATTTGCTAGCAAAGGGACGCTGTATTAGGAGAGGTGGTGTGGAGGAGTTCTGAGTGCAAGATGAGCCTGTGCAGCTCAATTTTGTAACATGAAGTAGAGGGTATATACAGCTCTGAATGAAAAATAAAGACCTGAGAAGTAACAGTGAGTGACTTCAGCTATATATTGGTTTTAGGTGAAGTCTCAAAGGCAGAAGAGAAAAATAACATTGAGACATCTCTCTAGCACCTCCCTGTATCTTAAAATGGGTATTCTCTTAATGGGATTCTCAGTGGGAAAAACTTCTATTCAAGTGGAAAAACAGAAATATTTAACACTGCATTACTATGTCTGATATACTAGCCTAAGTTTTTAGAGAACTTTTATATAGTGGACCAAATTCTAGCCAGAAAAATGACTTTTTCATTTCTTAAGCTCGTGTTCTTGAGTCAGATTTTTTATTTATTATACTTTAGTTTTGTTTTTATCAGCTAGGTCTCATTGTGTAAAGCAGGATGACTTTGAACTACCAACCCTCCTTTCAACTGTTGGAATTATGGAATTGTTTTCCTTTTCCAGGAGATACTTGTTTATAAGAAAAATATTCAACCCCCAAAATATACAACTGTAATTCACCAGGGCATGTTTACTGGTAACACATTTATTCATTTAAATGACCATGTGTCTATGCACATGTTGCCACATGCGTGTGGATATCAAGGTACACCTTTGGAAATTGGCTCTCTCTTTCCACCACATGGGTTTGAGAGAGCAAGCTCAGGTCCTTATGGATATACCTTTACCTGCTGAGCCATCATCTCTGCCCTACTCCCACACTGGTGAGCTAGATGTTTCATGGGATTACCACGACCATCAGTAAAGCTTTACTTAATCTCAAAGTTATAAAAATACAATAAAATAAATTCAAGGCAATGGCAGAAACTGACAAAGATCAACTTTCCACTCATACATGAAGTACTGTGACAAGGGCTCAACAGGGATAGATAGCACCTTTTGAAGTCTGAAAATTTTCACATTCTTCAAGAGAAACTTTCCTGTCTTACCTTACTAAAATAATCTGTCTTAAATAACTATAGACACTATATATACTGACTATTTATATATGTTGGTCAATTTAATATTGTAGTTTTGGAAGAAAAAGAACATGGGCCCTCTAAAAACTACTGAAGGTAAATGGCAGGAACAGGACTTACTGTCGTGAATGTGAAACAGTTTGACTTTTGGTGCAGCAAGCATGGCAGGGTCTCGATGGTGAGGCAGGTAACTAAAGCACTTCCTCAGGAAAAACATGTCACACACCACCACCATGGCACATACCAGTTTGTATCAATAAAAAGTACTTAGAACTCGGAAATTTGTCTTTCAAATGACAAGAAGTTCTAACATCATCTAGCTCCCTCCAAAGCTGATTTCCTGATTAAGATACAAAAATCATAACTCTGAGGAATCCTTGATGTCAGCAAGTGATGCGTAAGCCTAAACCTGCCCACTCATCACTCAGCAGATACCCAAAGCTACAGAGGTCAAGAAGAGGCATGCATAGAATTCAAGGTTACCCTATAGGACACTCCATAATTTGACCCTGACATAATACTGTTAAATAGGTAGAATGTCAATGGTAAAATTAGGAGATGCCTCTTGACATGACATGGAACTTACTTAACACTAGACATTTTCTCCATGACACTGACTTCAGACTTTTAGTTTTTCACATCTGTTCAAGTATCAGCTGCAATATATCAAGTCTAAAGTTCTTAATTTACAATTTTTTCTTCCTAAAAGATACTTTGTGTTTCTTACAGACATCTGGAAAACTACAATGGCTCATATGCAAGTCATGATGCTGGAATAGAATGTTGTACGTGGTCAACACGACATATCAACAATCAACTGAGAAATGGCCTATAATAGCAAAATAATCACATGTGTTGTATTATTACCTAGAGATACATTATAATATATATAAATGATTATATAATGTTCACCTGCTAGATATTTTCATCTTTTATTGACCAGTAATATTAACCCTTCCCAGAAAAGATCCTAATCTGATAAACGTTGACTTTGGAGAAGTGTAGCTGGATTTTTGTTTTAACAAATTTTATCACACATTTTTGGAGGGATATGCTAAATTTCTCTGGCAAGTCCTTTATAAACAAATAGTGAAAAAAATGTTATTTACGTCCATGGTGATGTACCAACACAAACGTAACAGACCTCAAGATCATAGTTTATCTGGTGCTTAATGAGTCTTCATTTCAGATTATTTTTAAATATACTTTTTGAACTAGTGTTTACTCAAAACATGGACTCTTCCCATGCAAATAAAGTTTCATAAGTGGCCTCTGAAAGCTATAATAACTTGTTTCACTCCTGTAAATGGTATGTAAAGGTATATGAACAAAGCCTCCTTTTGCACCAGGAAGAGACCACCCTCACACTCCAAACCTCTGTCTACTCTGCCGTTCTGCTGCATGAGGGCATGTGAAAAGAGCCGTGGATGGGCACTTCAGTAGCCAGTCTGGCTTCCGAGCAAAAGCGGCAGCCTGGCTCTCAGAAGGATATAAGGTGAAGATGGGAATGCGGAAGGATATAAAAGGTGAGCATGTGGAGAACGTACGATGGGCACAGATACTGCTTCTTTTTCCCCTTCCCTTTCTTGGAAGATTTTTCTTTAGAACAAGCTTCTTCAACACACAAGGACATGAAAATAAAAAAGGAGATTGCCAATGAAAACTTCATCTTGAAAATGGAGTTTCAGCAGCTCGGTCTACAAGAGAAAACAGGAAGGTGATTACACTTAAGAAGCACTTGACAAGCCTGTGACTTCTTTTAAGGCTACCCAATAGGCAAATGTATTTGTTTCTCAAATCCTACACTACTGACCACTTAAGTTACATATCAGTAAACCTTTTTGAATATCACAGTAAAACTCAGTTCAAATGAACATATGGAGAAAGCAAGATTCCAATAAGATACAACTGGAGAATGTACACTTTCTAACTCTGAGGTTATATAAAATTAAATTTTGGCATTAAATTGGAGAGTATTCAAAAATAGGTTCAAACAGATACCGGTAAGGACTTTTAGCACACTGTTTAAATAATTCTCTTTGGCTAGTACATTTGATGTGATTTTTGAAAATCTATATTGTATGGATTTTTAATGCATGTTTCTTTTCAAAAGCAACCAAAGTATTTAATTCAAAGTATTAAGCAACTGACAGAGATAAAGGAAGACTAGTATGAAAGACTTTCACACTCTAAATCCATTGCTTTTACTTACATCATTAATTCTGCATGCTACTTTTTACCCTGAAAATTCCATGCATTAATATAAGCTGGCTTGTTAGCTTTCCCATTCATGTGAGAACTCGTGTAACACTCCTCATCAAAAAGATTATTCTGGGTGTTAGTAATAAAACAAAACAGAAAGCGTGCTCACACTCTTCAGACAGTCTCCCCCCTAGATCTTAATATCACTGCCTAAGGCTGGAAGACAATATTCTTGCCAGGGTCCAACACATAAAAAGCAAACCATCAAGCATTTACTGACAGCAGAATAGTTAAAATCACTTCTGTGTGCTTCATTTTCAGACCATAAAATTGAGACCCAAACACCCAATTCCCACCCCACTCTTCTATCTGCATTGCCAATGTCCTGTTTTTAACCCTCCCCCAGGTTTACCCGGTATTTATCCTCTACAACCCACGGCAGGCCCAAAGGGCATGTTACTAGGTTCCTCACCAGCATCCACCAGGACCCCCAGGGAAGAGTCCCAGCGCCGCAGTGAGCAGTAGAGCTGCCCCCCTTGGCTCGCAGCCCCCTGTCCTCAGGTAGCAGTGCAGGCTGCCACAACCAGTCTCCCCGCGCCCCTGTCCCCAACCCTTGGTGGCTTTCCAGAGTGGCCGATGCAGGGCCAGGTGATGCCTCCCCGCAGTACCCCAGGGCCCTCACCGCCCGGTGTCCCCATCCCGGGCCCTCGCTCCGTCCCCTGCGAGCAAGCATAGGACTCCATCCGCATCGTCTTCGAGCCCACCCCGGGACCCCACTGGGCCCCTCCGCAGTGCGCAAATCGGGAGCCTGCGGCACCGGGACCTCGCTTCCAGGCCTTACCGTAGGCGCCCCGCAGCCCTCCACCGAGGTGACGGTGGCGCCGGTCGCGGGCGCAGAGGCAGCTGCGTCCCGCGAGTCCCCGCCGCCGCCCGCGCTGCTGCCGCCGAGCCTGACGCTCCTGCTCCGCCCCCGAGCGTGCGCCGTGGCGCGCCGCGGACATCTGCGGGGACCGCGGGCGGAGGAGCGGGTCGCGGCCACGAGGGAACAGACTCCGCACCAAAGGGAAGGCGGAGGGGAGGACGTCGAGGCCCTTGCAGGGGGCACCGTAGCAGTAGCAGCAAGGGCCCCAGGGGAGACAGTTGGGAGAAAAAGAGGTGAAACAGGGTGATAGGGCTCAAGGGTCGGTTTGTGACTCTAGCTACATGAGGTAGGACAGCAGTTGGCCTTCCTGATCCAAACTGAACTAAATTCCTGTGGTTTCATCCTCTGCCTGTTCTGCTGGCTTCTAAATGTCAGAACAACAGTTCCAATTTCTGAAGCCTGACCTTTCCATGCAAGCTTCATCTAGTAAGAATCATTGCAGCAGTACAGCGCTCAAAGAACACTGCTCTTAACGTCGGTGCACAATGAGCATTGGGCATAACAGGATCCCCTCTGGGCTCACACGGTCTCAGCTGCCCCTCGGTGTGCCTGGACAATTGCACATCCTTCCCAGTTTTATAGAGGGCAAAATTGAAGCTCAGGTCGCTAAGGGATTTACAGATCTTAGAAGGGATTTATCAGAAATGCACAGTGATTTTGCATGACTGTGCCAGTTAGTGTCTGCCTTTTGGTACTAAACTACTCTAGCTTTCATTTCCATGGTTAAGAAGCAGCTTTGTGTGGGGGATGTATGCTCTTGGATAAAAGATATGGTTTGTTTTGGTGTGTACATGCGTGTGTGTGTGTGTGTGTGTGTGTGTGTGTGTGTGTGTGTGTGTGTGTGTGTGTGTTGAAATAGGAGTCTCCCTATGTGACTCAGGCTGGCTTCAAACCCCAGACGAACTTTAGGTACTATATATCCAAATGCTTTTTTCAAAATCAAAACCTTCACACATAATTTGGATGTTGTGTTAATGACTTTTCTCATTGCTGTGAATAAATTCTCCTCCACAAGAAAAAAACTTAAAGAGAAATAATTTGTTGGCTTACAGTTCTATGAATACATATTTTTATTTATTTATTTATTTTTACAGTGGAGAAGGTTTGGTGGCAGGAATGGGAGTGGGATGGTCACATCACTTCTAAAGTCAAGAAGCAGAGGACAATAAATCCCGGCTCAAGCTTGCTTACTCCTATATATTTAGTTTAGTGGATAGCTCAGTTTTGGAGTGGTGTTGTATTCTCTTTAGTGAATAGCTCAGCTTTCGAGTGGTGCCGCCCACAATTAGGGTCTATTTTCTCACTTTGGTTACCCTATCGTGGAAACACCTCATGCATAAACATGCCCAGATTTGTTTCATAGATGAATCTAGAGTTGTCAAGATGGCAATCACTATTAACTTTTGCACATATCAGGCTCAACACTTTTAAAAGCTGAAGTGTCTCCACAAGCAGCTTTTCTCTTTCCCATTGGTGGAAATTCATCATCTGGGATTGCAAGACCAAAAATGGTGAAGCTGTTCAAGATTTCTTTTTCTCACATCTACCATGTATGTAGAAATCCTGAGATCCAACTACTTTTGACCATATGTATTGCAACCACCCCAGAAGGAGTCCTCATCAGCTATCCCCAAACTGACCTACAACAGTGGTACATCAACAGCTCGTCCTGCTCTCCCACTCTTCTCCCATTTCTAAATCTTCTCAGCACATCATCCAGAGAGACAGCTTCAGAATGTGCTTCAGGCAGCACTATATTACTCCTTCACTAAAAACTCAGCAGTGTGACTCTAGGACATTATGAACCAAAGTAGGTACAATCACCGCCAAGACCTTTTCCATGGCCCCCACAACTCTGTGAATTTGTTTGCTTCCCTCTCCCTCTTCTATCTCCTCAGCTGCTCTGATTTTGTCCATCCTTGAAATCTGTGCTTCTTGCCTCCACTTGTTCCCTGTGGTCAAAATGCTCTTCCCACAGACAGCCAAGAATTAACTCTTCAACACTACTGTCTTCTTTCTCAGATAACAAGACCTTATGGAGATTCAGTAAATGTTATTTAGAAATTCAAATTTTACTACTTTAGACCTCCTTTCACTTTCTTTCTCATGGTATTCGTTACATTCTGACATACTACAGAAAGCAGGGTTGTTCATGCGTTCTCTCCTCTGGTTGAGTCATAAACTCAATAAAACCAGAAGCTTCTCTCACTTTTTATCGACTGATATTGCTCAAGCAAAATGCAAATGGCAATACATAATATGGAGAATTGCTCCAAGAATCAAGCATGTTAATTGGGATTAAATATTTGAAAAAGAGAAGAGAAGCCACAAATAATACCCTGTCCCATTTATGTTTGCTTCTGTTTGCTTCATAGAATGGTAGATTTGTGAATCATGGAATCCAATTAGATATTACTTTCTGCCCTATTTTTGTTCTTTTATTTGCAACTAGCTGGAGATACGTTGCATGCCTACTTCGGAATAACCAGTATACAGACCTACCCAAAAGTATGTCAATCTCATATTTCATGAACATGTAATATAAATAAAGTTATAAGCATCTTAAATAAAATATTGGAAGAGGTAATACCATTTGGTTTTTGAGATACTTTTTATTCTTGTCCTCTCAATATAAATAAAATGTTAAATATAAATTCATTTCTTTATTGTTGTCTTCAACCTGACTCATTCTATAATAATAGCCTGAATTTTAATCGTCATTCTTGATGTTTTCATCAGTATTCCAGCCCATTTGGCATTATAATCATCAAATATCAGCAAAAAAGCATAGCCAGCTGCTTAAGATGTGTTTTTCATAAATCATCATTCTCTAAAATTTCTCAAAATAGAAAAGTATAAATATAAAAGAGAAAACTACAACAGGATTTGATGAGTGCAATGGGCTTGGTGTCCTCTGTTAAGCTCTATTCATGAATTGGAAAGAAAAACAAGATTTGCATCAAGAGATGATTAGTAGCCAGGCTTACTGAAATAATGACAAAAAAGTCGATAATCCAAGATCATTTCCACATGTTTTCCTGACACCACATATTATCCTTAAACTAGTCTCCAATCATATAATTATTTTAGAATCTCAATTTTAAGCAAGAAGTACATTTTCTTAATCCCAGTCATACTACAAGAAGTATCATTAGTATTGTACATTAAGAACTTCACGATTTAATATGAAGTTATTTTTATGACTATATGTTTGTGACAAAACAGGGGCCAGAAAAGAAAATTAAACTACCAAAAGCAAAAGAGCCAGAAAGGAAGTTAGACGTCTACTTCAGCTTTAATTCTGTTTGCAATATCAAGACACTGATTCCAGGGGCCACAGGTGACACTCAGTGCTGGTCCCTACACTTCACTGTGTGAGGTCCTGTGTTTAATCCCCCAGCATCAGCTCAAAACCTGGTTGGTTCCAGTTGTGTATGGGTGAAACAAGGAAAACAGCTCAGTGTCTAGACATAAACAACTTTAAACTGACCAAAGAATTGAAGCAAAGCAGGTTCTTCCCTCAGGCTCCAGGTTGCTCCTAAACATTAGCTACTATATCATCAATTTTTAATGAAATGTTCTGTGTTTTATATTGATTGAGGTTGCATATAATCTACTACTCTCCAATATTATGCAGTACTTTCAATTTATTATATCCTCAACAATTTCATGAGATCAACAATCATCCTATGGTGATTTATAGAGGAAGATCAGAGGATATCATAAAATTTCCAAAGTCACTTTGCTAATAAATTATTTAGAGCAATATATACCTGACTCTTGAAGCTGGGTCCTTAAAATATTTTCTATTTGATACAATCACATACTATCAAGAAGAACAAACACAGTCAATATAAACTTCACATTAATTATGATATAAGAATAAGATGAGTTAGATATAAATAAGTTAGACTTACTTTTCAATATGTATAGTGAACTTTGTCTGATTACATTGTGGGTACTGCTTAGAACCATCATATTGCCCACCTTAACATTTACCAACCTGGGCTTATGGTCTACCCACAGGAAGGAGCAATCTATAGTTGATGATGTATGAACTTAAAATATTTTTCTGTACTGTAACATTTTTTAGAGTTCTCAATGCAATAGTATTTTCATGATGTGATACAGTAATTAGATAAGTTAGACTTATAACTTAAGTCCTTAATAAAATTCATAAATGAAAATTCACATACTATGTAAATAACATATTTTTTCTTTCCATTTTATCTTTTAGTTTTCTTTTGCTTCTTCTACTCTCATACAGTAATTCTGACTGAAGTTTCCCTTCTCTCCATTCCTCCCAGCTTCTGCACAGCTCACCTCTCCCCCAGATCCACTGCTCCTCTTTTTCCCTTTAGAAAAGAACAGGCTTCTCAGTGATATCAATTGAACATGGCATAGCAAGATGCAATAAGACTGGGAAAGCAATCCAGGAGGAGGAAGAGGGTCCCAAGAGCAGGCAAAAGAGTCACACACCCCCACTCCCAATATTAGGAATCCCACAAAAACCCCAGTTAAAAACCACAGCATGTTTGTGAGCCCCTATGAGCTTAGTTGATTTTGTAAGCCATATTGTTACTGTTTTTAAAATAAGCCTTAGGGAAAAAATGAATATATTGGTTATTCGTTTTCTGAAGGCTACTCACTCCAATATAAATTATATCAAAAGTATATATTTTAGCTAAAACTTTCTGTGTTCCCTTAAACTGTAAGAGAAAGGAATCCCTCCCTTCCTCAACTTTCTACCAGCTAGGTATTTGGTCACTATAACAAAAAAGTAACTAATTCAGTCAAGAAAAATGAAACAAAATAAAATACTCTGATAAAATGTAATACTTCTGTATTTTCTAAAGTACAACATTATCCCTTGGTATGTCTGCTGTGGGAAAAATAAGGGAAATGTTGTCCTTCATCTTTGGAAAAATAGCCAACCTGTAAGAATGGAGTGCTGGCAGAACAAAGGAGTGGTTGCAAACACTACCCATGCATTCTGTGAGAGCTGAGATACGGAGTCTCACTGGGCATCTGTGAGAGCTGAGATACGGAGTCTCACTGGGCATCTGTGAGAGCTGAGATACGGAGTCTCACTGGGCATCTGTGAGAGCTGAGATACGGAGTCTCACTGGGCATCTTACAGCTACCACAGAGTGAGGGAGAAGACTATTTACATAGAGGCCACAGAAGGAGACAGAAACTATAGAATTCCATAGATATTCCGGAGAAATAGTAAGGACTGTCTAGCGAAAAATAAACTGTACAGATTCTACTAAAAAAAGTAAAACAAATCACCCTTGTTAAATGACCTTTAAGTTCTGATCTAGAAGTGCCCAACTTAGATAAGAAAGTACTTCAGGGGCTAGGTGCAGCTCAGTGATATCATCACTTGACGGGAGTTCTTAAGACAATGGGTTCCATTCTCAGCACTAACGTGTGCACGCACATGCACGCACGCACGCACACACACACACACACACACACACTCCTTCAGGCAACATAAGGAGATTCTTGAGAACATAAATGATAAAATGAATAGGTGACCAACATGAAAGAAATCACCAAGGAAAGCTTCATTCAGCCGTGGATCTTCTTTCTTAAAATATTACTATAACCAAGATCAGGGAGAGATTCTTTCATTTGATTTTGTTTTGTTTCTAGTGCTGAAAATTAAACACAGGGTCTTAAACAGACAAAGCAGCACTATAATAATGAGCTACATTCCTAGCCTGAGAAAGGCATTCTTAAAAGGAGAGACAACAAGGATTAGTTGCAAGATAAGAGAGGGAGCAATTTCCACAATAATGTTAAAAGACCAGCCTTAAAATAAAAAAGAAAAACTAGTATTTGCACAATGAACACAAGGAAATGCCATAATCACCTGTTAGGGCTAGAGTGAATCAAAAGCAATACTGCCTACTTCCTTAAGTACCGGCTCTCTAGTGGAGTGTCAGTGGATATTATAAAATACTATCATGTTAACTATAAGCCAGGTGGTGGTGGCGCACGCCTTTAATCCCAGCACTCGAAAGGCAGAGGCAGGCGGATCTCTGTGAGTTCAAGGCCGGGCTGGACCGACAGCCTTCAAAACAATACAGAGAAATCCTGTCTCGTAAAACAAACAAACAAACAAACAAAAAACTATAATGACTACAATAGGCTCATGTACAAGGTGCTCACAGCTTCCTAAGCCCAGGGAGGGAGTTTTTAATCAACTTCAGGAGGAAAGAAAACCTTGCTATGCTTATATTGGTCCTTCAGTATCAGTGGTCAGAATGACCAAAAGGAAAATGGGAAATTCTAATAGTTGCAAAAGCAAGTATAAGACAGGTATAGAGTATGTGGCACATTGATATTTCTCTAAAGAGTTTTATTTTGGCAGAAGATAAACAGCTAGTGATATAAGAAGAGGTCAGTGAAGCTACAACATGATACCTCAAAGATACCTAAACAAGACCTGAGCCATGACATCATGGACCAACAAGCCACAGTGGAAAAGGCAGATTTCCTGCAACCCCATACCTAGGCAAAAAGCTACAGTCATCTAAGGACTTCTGAGAGGAGGATTAGTCTTCTCTAGGGATGAGTACCTAATTGGTTTTCCAAAACCAAGTAATCAGCCCTCAAAACATATCCATACTAACAATACTAAATGAACCCAACAGATTGTATTTATATATTCATGTGCGTGTGCGCGCACACACACACACACACACACACACACACACACACACACACACACCCCTATATATATTTAGAGAAAAAGAGGGCATCAGTTTTAAAAGGAGTGGAGGGGTATGATAGAGATTATGGGGAGGAAAATGATACAATTATATTTTAATTTTTAAAATAAAAAATGCAAGTGATTGAAAACTGTGTTTGAGGAGTTAGTAGAGACCATCTTTAATATTGTCATACAGAATGGTATTTATTTTAAAGACAAGGACATATCAGAGAATAGATTTGTTTCCTTGGCCAACACACAGTAATAGCCCTCTGAGAATGTAGGTAGGTAAAGGAGAGAAGCTTAGGACAGGAAGAACATAGATGGAGTTCAAATATTTATCACAGAACAACATACATTTGAGCATAGCAGGAAAAGCCGAGGACATAATGAATCAGCATCCCTAGGGATGGTGGTAAGAAAGCAGGAAGGAGGAAGTGGTTGGGCAAGGAAGAGGCAAAAACCAAGCCAAACCCAGAGAACGGACAAGGTAGCTGGCATGCACATGTGTGTTTTGCTTTGCTTAGTTTTATTGGCACCAAGGGGAATACAAACTGTGGTCAGACAATTAAAGGAATAACTCTCTAACAGACAGTCTGAGTCCCACTGCCTTGTCTGTCTGCTACACTCTCACAGCACAGTTCCAATAGCAGGAGCCAGCTACCCGTTCCCAAACAGTGGAGAAAGGCTAGTAGTACCGCGTTAACGTCCCAATGAGTTATTGCAGAGGAACATTTGCCCAGCAACCTTAGTTTTGTTTCCCTTTATTTTTTCATGGTTATTTTATATATTCTTCCATTTTCCCAAACTCCCACACATCCCTCTTCCTTATCAGTCAAAAAAGGTGATAAAACAGAAGGCATGAGATTGTAAATCTTCTGATGTGCCCTGAATAAATTTATGTGTCATTTGAACTGTATTTGTTTGCTGACATTCAATAAAGCCTCTTGGTTTTTTTTCCTCTGTACTTCAAACAGCATCTTGTCTCAGGCATTGAGAGACATCATTTCTCTCCCTGACTTGATCTTTATACCCACTCTTTCTAATGGCATCATCATTTGGACACCAAGGCTTTCCGTCATATAAAGGAAGAAATCTCTGCTTCTTCTGACCTTTACTTGCTTACTCATCTGTCTACATTTCTTGATTATAAGATGATCAGTTGTCCTCCGGTTCAGACTGCTCTAACCAGCACCTCAGGGGCCCATACATCTTTGCTTTTACTTCTCATTTCTCCATTGTATAAATTATTGTTCTTTACTCAAAACATCTTCCTTTTTAACCTACTCTGCCTTGGTGGCTGTTTTTCTTTTTTCATCCCATTGATTGCTGTCTTTATCTGTTAAGATCCTTGGGTCCTTTCTGTTCTTGTGTCTTCAGCCTCCCTCGATATACAGACCCTTCTCTTCAGTCATCCATTTTGGTCATTTCAGTTGCCATCAGATGTAGATGTCTTAGTTCAGGCTGCTAAAGCAGAATCCCATAGAGTGGGTAGCTTAAACAACCTATTTTTTTTTACAATTCCAAAGCTGTGAAGTCCAAGGTCAGAGCTCCAGCTGATGCAATGTCTGAAGAAGGCTTCTTCCTCCTTTGTAAAAGGCTCGCTCTCCACTGAGTCCTCAAAGGACCGAAAGAATGTCACCTCACCTGGCTTTTCTGAGTACAGGTTTATCTCAAGGGCTTTACCTTCATGACCATGACACCTTCCAAAGGTCCACATTCTGATACGATCACATGGGGTAGGGAAGAATCCCAAATATCAGAAGTCGGGGCGGGGGATGTGCCTTTTCCCACAGTTACCTCTGAGGATGCAAGTTCCTGGATTCAAATGTTTGTGACAGTCTAGGATTTTCTTATCGTTCCAGAGTGGTATTGAAAAACCTCGGCATCAAAGCGCCGGGCACTGAACCGAACCCTCTGCCCAAGAACCGGGGCCAGACCACTGGCTGCAAATGCAAGAGGTGATTTATTGAGTACACAGGCGCCTGCGGATGCTACTGCAACTCGGGTGCAGAGCATACCGGGCTTGTAGGGAGTACACTATTTATGGAGTTTTAATGATTACATAAGTATCAGCATAGCAACAGATATTTCATTGGCTACTGAAGCATGGGCTGAGATCATCTGGGGGGGGCAGGGGTAGTTGCCAAGGACTAGGTTTCCTACATGAAAGACCCCGGCATGCTTCAACAATTAGTATCCGGGTCCTATGATTGCTACAGTGATCAGACACAATTGGGGGCCAGGGTAGTTGCCAAGGACTAGGTTTTCTAGTATTGTCATATGAAAGTTCCCAGCACGCTTCAGCAATTATTATCCGGGTCCCATGACTGCTATAGTGATCACAGGCATCCTGTTTTGAGGGTGAAACACCTGGTCTGGGTTTCTTTCATTAGGCAACGGCCTGGCCTTGCTTTTCTTTTCCTAGGGGGTCCTGGGTAGGGGTCTTTCATTCCCCCCCTTGTTCTTGTGCATAGGTAAAATCTTTTACCTATTGTCCAGCCCTCTCTACTTAAGGTTTACTTATGGTTCCATCTGTTTGAGGGCATGGTATTGTTGAGTTAGGACTAAGGCTTGAATTATTGTTTGTGAATGTAGGGCCCAAAGGTTAGGAGGCCCATAAGAGTAGAGACTAGTGTAGCGAACCAGGGGGATTTGTTAAACCAACCCTCATACCAGTATTGTTGGGATTTAAATTTTTTTCTGACGAACAGTGAGCCTCTCCTTGAGTTTATCCAGAGTTTTGGTTACTACCCCAGTCTTGTCTGCATAAAAACAACATTCCTCTTTGAGAGTGGCATATATGTCTCCCCTCTTATTATACTGTTCCCTATGTAAGGGAATTTTTTTCTTTTGACTTTGCATCTCAACCAGGGGAAAGAGGGCGATGTATTCCTTTCCATGCTACTTCTTGCTGACTTTGGGACGAAGTTAGGGGACCCAAGAAGGCTGAAATGCAAGTCAAAAGCAAAAAGGGAATTTAGGCAATGGGGTATCTATCCAGGAGCAGCTGATTGGCAGACTGTGTTGAAGAGACAGGGGGTGTCCACATCAGCTGAACTGGTTCACATCCTCAGCAAGTCTAGGGCTCGCAGTCTTTAGGAGCAGGCTGTGGTCAGCAACTGATGTTCAGATGTGTTTGCCAGAAGTGGAAACCTGTTTAAGACATGTTTAAAACTGCGAACAGAAGTTAAAACTTATGTATTTAATTGGAACTCCTTAGACCCATAGTATTAGTGATCAGGAAGGTCAGGAATCCCATGACCAGGAGAGAAAATCTCATTCTCAGGAACAGACAGGTGGGATAACTGGCTGTACTTATCTGGAGTCCTCTTTGACCTGTGAGAAGTGGATCCAAGCTGTATGACTTTTGATCCTCTGAAGCCTATATAAATTTTGTTATATAAAAGGACATAAAGGTTATAGGTACAGTAGCATTATCAATTGGTACTGAACTCTACATTGTAGAAAAAGCAGATATCTGGGTATCTGTATTTTGTCCTAGCAGAAACTACAGATTTGGGCTAGTAGTGTACATTTGTCTTCTGTCCAGGGAGCCAAGTATGAATTGGACAGAGGTATTTATGGCATGATGAAAAGCCCTTTATGTTTATACTTAGATGACAACCAAAATAAACTTGAAAACCTTGAGCTTATGACTGAACAAGTATTTACATCCTTTGATCCTTATTGAGACATATTAAGGCTTGATTTTTACATAAATAAAACGAGTTATCAACCTGACTATAGTCTTGTGGATTTGACTGCCTAATGCCAAGCTGACAACAATTAATACTTTTAGAGATCCAAGAAGGATAAATTTTATACAGTCTTCGAATCTATTAAAAAGTGCCAGGTACCAGTCCATATACAGCCATACCCAAGTCTCCTCTATTAGCACTGGAGGCACAAGTATCAGGAACAGCATCAATCTCTACCAGGCCTGTAAGGTGAGTTTTCTTTCTCTCTGTGGAAGAGGGACATGGAAACGACTGACCTTGTTTTGTCTCGGCAAAAGGGGTGCAATCAATTTTCCAGTGTCCAGCAGCTTTGTCCACATTCTGGGCCAGGTCCTAGCAGCAGCAGGTGTCACCTTTGGGCATCTTGCTCACTGGTTAGAGTTAACACAATCCAGGTGTAGGGACCAGGGTGCCTCATAATCTTCTTTGGAGACTTTGGGTCACTGTTAGGATCTGGCAGTCTGTCTGATATTATAAACTTTTAAATTAACATTTTAAATGCCATGTTCTTCAGGTCTCTGAAGTATTAGAGGTTTGTCTGCCTTAAGCTTAACTGTTAAAAGTATAAACTTTATTAACCTTTATAAAACTAGAACTATATATTGTTAGGTCTAGCTTTAAACATTTTAACAGTATAAATATCTTATAACCTTATAAATTGAAAACATTTTAAAAACTTCTGAAATCCCTTAATGTTTTTTATTGAAAATTAAAATACATTTTAGGCCTTTAAACCCATTATTATCTGGGTAACTGTTAAATTATAAAACTTAGCATTCCTGTGTATAAAAGCATTAACATTTTAAATCTGAATAAAAACTTGTTGATAGGATGGTACCTCATAACTTTCATGTGGTCACCTTTAGTTAAGATGGTGGATCAGGTATCTCTCTTTGTAAAATGGCTACCAGCCAGCCATGTGGCCAGCTTGGCATGTGACTGACTGTAAAACAGTGGCAACCTGCACCACTTTGGTTTTAGCTTTATGCTTGTAATAAAACTTAGATTATGACAGAAAATACAGATAGAACTTTTTAACAAAACAAGCATACATAATTTTTGAGAGATTAATTTTTAAAATTTAGCATTTGTAGAAATGAAACATCATAGTAAACAGCTTACATTTTTTTCTCTTGTAGTTATAACTTTAAAGCCATTTAGTTTCTGTGGAAAGACCTGATCTGGCCAAATGGCTTACCTGCTCCAGCCCTGTGTGTTTGAGCAGGGAGCTCTGGTGGAGGGAAAAGCTGGCAGATGGCTCCTTTGCCAGCACGCCATGTGCATGGGGCAGAGAGACAGAAAGAGAGAGAGACCCCATCCTCACATCCTGCACACCTCAAAGGCAGGCAGGTGAGGACGGAGCAGGCTCAGCTGTGAGGGCTGCAGGAGCAGTTGGAGAACAGAGCAGCTGCCTCACTGCATGCTCAGGGATAGGAGACCCTGCTGCAGCATGCTCTATACCATGGCACATGGCGGGGAGACTTTTGCCCAGCATGCCATGTGTTTAGGGCAGCAAGAGAAGACCCCTGACCTGCACCATGTGTATAGGCAGGCAAGAACAGAGACAGAGGGACACGATGGGCCAGTGACTAGCTAGGCTTGGCCAAAGTCCTCAGCCACAGGACCAACTTATAAAAAGAAGTGTTTAGTTACTGAACCTGGGGCATATTAGATACTCAACCAATTGTACACACACATAAAAAATTGGCATGTAACAGCTGTCTTAATGTAAAAGTCACCTTATCAACAGGGTTGAAAAATTATTTATCCTGAACATGAAAACCTATTAGCAAATTTAAATTAACTTTACAAAACTTGTTACTTGTAGTTTTCCCCTTGTAATATTTCTATGAGAACTGCATCATCTAGGAGTAGATGATGATCTGGAGCTGGGACAGGGACCAAGGGTGAAGAAGGGGGTAGGGGAGGAGCTGACAGTTTTCTCCGAGACTGCCTTCAGAGGAGGTCAGAGAGTCACAAACCGGGCTGCCCATGTCGGGGGTCTTTAGCCAAATTTTCCCAAATAACAATGTATGCTATCTGGTCCAGGTGTCCATGGGGTCCCTTGTCAAAGACCCGATCCTAAACCTGTAAGATAATTTCTAGGTTAAAGGTCCAATCCCATGGCCAGCCCACATCGAAGGTTGGCCACTCAGATGTGCAGTTTATACTGGTTAGAGGCACGAATCTGCACTTCATTCCAGTGATCTAAAGTAAGGCTCAAAGGGGTGGTTATGGTTTGTCCAATGCTTGAATCAGAAAACTCAAAATACAAAGACAAATAGACGAACAAGACAAATAACACAATTAAGCAACTCACAATGAGACACACTGCGCGCTTTTGGCAGAGAACCGAAAGTAAATACTCAGACGGGTCAACAGGAGTAGTGGTCCCGTTTTTCCCTTTTCAGGCCCGTGAGCTCCAAACAATTGAGCTCTCCAGATCCCTGGCACGTCTGCCAGGGTGGCAGGAGAGAAGTCTGGGCTCGTCAGCCCCTTCTCAAGCCGCCCTAGTTACTGAATGACTACGTAGCCAACCTGCTCGGAGACAGGTCAACATACATACATATAACAAAGAACAAAGCAGACAGGGTGCCGGCTAGCTTACCTCCCGGTGGCACTGGTGGTTCTGGGGCAGAAATCTCGGTGGAACCTCCAATGAAAAACCTTGGCATCAAAGCGCTGGGCACTGAACCGAACCCTCTGCCCAAGAACCGGGGCCAGACCACTGGCTGCAAATGCAAGAGGTGATTTATTGAGTACACAGGCGCCTGCGGAGGCTACTGCAACTCGGGTGCAGAGCATCCCGGGCTTGTAGGGAGTACACTATTTATGGAGTTTTAATGATTACATAAGTATCAGCATAGCAACAGATATTTCATTGGCTACTGAAGCATGGGCTGAGATCATCTGGGGGGGCAGGGGTAGTTGCCAAGGACTAGGTTTCCTACATGAAAGACCCCGGCATGCTTCAACAATTAGTATCCGGGTCCTATGATTGCTACAGTGATCAGACACAATTGGGGGCCAGGGTAGTTGCCAAGGACTAGGTTTTCTAGTATTGTCATATGAAAGTTCCCAGCACGCTTCAGCAATTATTATCCGGGTCCCATGACTGCTATAGTGATCACAGGCATCCTGTTTTGAGGGTGAAACACCTGGTCTGGGTTTCTTTCATTAGGCAACGGCCTGGCCTTGCTTTTCTTTTCCTAGGGGGTCCTGGGTAGGGGTCTTTCAGTATAACAAGTGTTTCTTGCCATCTCTACTTGTAAAAACAGCAAAGATCACAAGTGAAAAATAGGATTCTCCCAGATCTTTCCAAATTTTTCATACTCCACGTGTTATTATTTCCATTTCCCAAAGCATTATGTACCACTTGCTACTTCACAGATTATGCTTTGATACACTGACTTCACTCCATTTCAACAGGCCAAATTTATCCTCCTCACTTGCAGACCCTTGAGATTATGAGTACGATGGAGAATATATGTTGCTAGTTCTTGAGACAGCAAAAATGTTATCCTGAAACTCCACCTGGAATAGTTTCTCTGAGACTCAGTCTCCACTGTCCACGTTAACATTCCATGGTGTTTCTCATTTCAACACACTCTGTGTCTTCATAATCGTTTCACCATCACCAGCTATCTTATTTGTGTTAGTCTTTTACTTCTTTATCTCTGTTAAACATAAGGTTCCCAGAAGATAATTAGTCGTACTCACCAAAATACTTTCTGTACTTGTGAAATTAAAAAAAAAACACAAAACAAACAAATAAGCAAACAAACTTCTTGAATATTTCTCTTTGCTACTGAATTAAAGAAGACTGGATGGTTGGGCCAGGGAAGAATAATGAAAACAGCAAAAAGAGCAATGTGTAGTATTAATAGGTAGGGAATATTCTACAAGAATACTGTATTCTTCAAAGAAGTCATTTACTGGGGTGACATTTTTTAAATATATAGATTCCTTTTTGCAGTAAGTCAAAAATAAATTTGGTTTTTAATTTCACTTTTCTCACCCATGGGGATAATCCAACAAGTCAAGAAAAGGGTACATGTTTTTCATTTCATTTTATAAAATTTATGCTTTATAGTTTTTGTTGAAAACTAGCAATAAATTTATAGCCTAATTATTATTAACTTAAAGAGGAAAGGCATGGACTAAAAGCCTTTTGACTTTGAAGCTCTGTCTGACTCAGCTCCCTTTGCTAGTACTGCCTTCTCCCTTTCCACAGGACTAACTGGCACTTAAACGGCAAACAACACCAGCTACCAAGGAGTTGGAACATTTTGATAAGAAATTAGTTTCCTATTGCTGCCGTAATAAAATCCCACAGTCAGAGTCATTTAAACAGTCGTGACATATGAAATTAAAGACAGTGGGGCATTGGGGTTGAGCTCCTCTGAGATCTCCCCTAGTTTGCAGAACATCCCCCTCTTAATCCTCCTCCACCTCTCCTTGCTTTATCCCAGCCTGGGAACCCACAGACTACTCCTGCCAGGCCAGGGAAGCAGGGATGCAAATGACAGACAGATCTGCACCTTTCCCTTCATTCTTCCATGTTCAATCCCCAGTGGCATTCTAAACTCTGTAGCAGACTACTGCTGAGGCCTCCCTTCCCCCTTCCCTGACCTAGAGTGAACTACAGAGATCTTATCCTCTAACCTCCATCTCACCTCCCTCTCCATACTCCTTGCACTACCCCACCCCCCAACTCCAACAGGAGCTCCCTGGGTGCCTACAGGCTGCTCTAAACAGGAAGTCAAGTAGGCTAATTGAAGATCCTCACCTCTCCTTCCATTCCTCCAAGTCAAATCCCACAGTCTCATGCCCAGCGCTGCAGCAGACCTTCTGCTGTGAACTTTCTCACTTTCTGTCCCACCAAGGAGACCACTTAAGCTGAATCTATCTGCTTTCCATCCTCTCATGAAGCAGCTTCACTGTCCTCAGCTCATCCCCATTCCTAAGTCTCAGCTCTCAATATGCACCTACTGGCGGGTTCTGTGTCAATTTGACATCAGCTAGAGTCATCAGAGAGAAAGGGGCCGCATTTCACAGAATGCCTCCATGAGATCCTGCTGTAAGGCATTTTCTTCATAAGTGATTGATGGAGCAGGGATTGTGCCATCCCTGGGCTGGTGGACCAGGGTTCTATAAGAAAATAGGATGAGCAAGCCAGGAGAAACAAGCTAGCAGCGCCCCTCCATGGCCTCTGCATCAATTCCTGCAATGTTTGCATTCCAGAATTCCTTCAATATTGAACAATAATATGAAAGTAAGCCAAATAAACCCTTTTGTCCCCAACTTGTTTCTTGGTAGTGGTGTTTTGTCACAGCATTAGAAACCCTGTGACAATCTAGAAGCACATTTTACCTGGAACACCTTATTAGGACCACAGGCAACTCACAGCTACCACACTGTTATGGATTACTACTTTAGCTAGGCAAAGGTGTGTTACATTTGTTTATGCTGCATTTGTTTAATTATGCAAAGATGTGATGTCTTTTCACTTTGCCTGCCTAAGGCACCTGATTGGTCTAATGAAAAGCTGAATGGTCAATAGCTAGGCATGAGAGAGACAGATTGGGCTAGCAGACAGAGAGAATAAATAGGAGAGAAGGGAAGAAGGAAAGGAGAGACAGCCAGGACCAGCCAGCCAGGCAGCTGTCAGTCACCTAGACAGAGTGGGACATAAAGAAGGAAAGAAAAGTAAAAAGCCATGGGTGTAAAGAGAAGCCTTCCTGCCAGCCTGGTTCCAGAGCCGCATCAGTCCCAAATAAACACACAGGAGGCTATATTAATTATGAAGCTGTTGGCCTTGTTTGTTTCTTACTGGCTAGCTCTGACTTAAGTGTTTATCCCATAATTGTTAATCTAAGTATTTCTCTTACTGGAGAAATTTCCAGGCTTCCTACCCCATGGCAGTTACATTTTGACTCCCTGTGTTTCTCCTTCTCAGAGTCCTCCTGGACTCCTAGTCCCACTTATCTTGGTTCCCTATTGGCCAACAGTGCTTTATTGACATATACACAGGACTTTCCCCATCATCTCCTCTTCTCTGTCTAAACAAAAGAAAGGTCTTAACTTTAACATAGTCAAATTATATATAGCAGAACAGTTATCAAGAACACAGTTACAACATTTTGTCTATCAACATTTAGCAAGATTTAAAGAAATTATCCATCCCATCCTTGTGAGTCCAAAGTTCTATATGTAACTTATCTTTTATCATAACTAAGGAAAACTATAACTATAACTATCTGCCTTCAATTCTATCAAAGACCACAGAAGGATAATATATAAACACTAGAACTGACGGAGACATTTCTCTTCCTGGACAGTCACCCGAAGTTCCTCTGTAACATTGGGGCATCCATCTTCAGCCCATAGGCCACAATGTGTCTGGAACACTTCTCAGCAAAGCAAGAAATTCCAAAATATTCATCTGCATCAGCAGTCTGTCAGTCATTTTTCTGTGTCCTGCAGAAATTCTCGTAAACTCTTCCATGAAGCAGGAACCCTGTAGGACTGTTTGAGTTCAGCAATCACTTTCCTGTGGGTTCTGCATGTCCAGTTTATACAGTAACAGTTAAACAGTCTAGGCAAAAGCAGTTTCTTGCCCAAATGGCTAATCTTGCCATGTTGAAAGCAAACTCCATAACGAGTTTCTTCGATGCCCATCTTCCTCTCAGACGTAATTGGTGCTACCAGGAACAGACTTTTCTCATTGTCAAGAAAAACCCTAAACCATTTTAAATGCCATTTTCTGAAGGTCTTTGAAAGGTTTGAAGACTATCTATCTCAAATATATTTCTGTATATCTAGAAAACCTAACTTACCTAACTATAAGTTCTGACTATTATAAGTAACTATCTATAATCTGTATTTAATTATGCATTATGTTTTAAAAGATCAGTATAAGCACAATACTTAATCAAGAGGAAAAATATACATATCACAAAATTGACCTTGAATTTGTATCAATAAATGAAAAACCATACTCATGCCACAATTCCCCTTTTTACCATTAAAAAGAGATTGGCTGTGATCATTAGCCAATTATAAACAACCCCATTTAAATGAAAACAAAGATTTATAAACAAGATGGGAATTAGAACGTCGCTCATTCCAAACTGCTTCGTGCTGGGAGGGGGCGCTGTTCACACCATGGGGATCATGACAAAACTCAGAAACCTGTATAAGTCCTTAGTTTCAGGGTCCGTAATACTGCATCATCCTAGCTGTTTTAGATGTTGAATCACTTGGTCCACTGCTTCCGGGGGTCTTGATTCATCAAACCATAGAAGCCTGGAAGGAATCCTCAGATTTTCATTTTCTGTAGAAACAAGCATAAACAAAAACCCCTTTCCCAAGTAACATATCCTTATACTTAAATTTTGAAGTCAAGGCATTTTCAAATGATATACGTTGAATTAATTCAGCAGCATTTATAATCAAGTGTACTTTAGTAGTTGTTCCTTTCTGAGCAATCAAACAATTGAAAAACACAACAGCGTACAGTATCCAGACTCTGTGTATTTTCCATCTTTACGTGGCTTATTTATTTATCTATTATTACTTTATTTCTTTTACTTTTATTTATTTTTCTTTGAGACAGGGTTTTTCTTTGGAAATCCGCCTGCCTCTGCCTCTGAAGCAATTCCTACTGGCTTGCGCCACCAGAGCCGGCTTCTCTATTTATTTACCACTATATTGTTTCTTTTTCTCTCTCAATCCTATGTATATTTTTAAACACACTGTAAACCTTTAGAGGTTTTGTTCATCCAAGTCTGACTTTACTGTAAATCTTTACGTTTTTCTGACCACGTGTCTTATCTGTTAAAACCGAGGCAGTTTAAACTGCAGTTTTTCCAAGATGGCAGGCTTAAGCATGACTCCAGCTCACTGTCTCAGTCCATGCTGACATCCAGCAAAAGCTACTGGCTTGGAGATGTGGTCACTGCCACTTCCAGCTGTATGTACACACCTTTCAGTCATTAGCAGAGCCTCTTAAAAGAAACTTGTTGGGTTTTTTTTTTCTTTTTTTTTATGCTGAGTCAGGAAGACTCCCTTAAGTAAGCCACGGGTCTCTGCTTGTCGATAGCAAAACAGAGCCCACCTGAGAAAATGCTGCTACCAAGAACCCAAGCTTTTTTCCATTCTTTTGTTTCTAAAAATTCCTTTAAAGCTTTTGTCATTCTGCGTGGAAATTCATGATCCCACTCCTGATCACCATTATGTAAAGGAAAAGCCTTCCCGCCAGCCTGGTTCCAGAGCTGCATCAGTCCCAAATGAACACACAGGAGGCTATATTAATTATGAAGCTGTTGGCCTTGCTTGTTTCTTACTGATTAGCTCTGACTTAAGTATTTATCCCATAATTTTTAATCTAAGTATTTCTCTTACTGGAGAAATTTCCAGGCTTCCTACGCCATGGCAGTTACATCTTGACTCCCTGTGTTTCTCCTTCCCAGAGTCCTCCTGGACTCCTAGTCCCATCTTCCTCTCAGACATAAAGTAAAGAGAAGCCTTTCCTTGCTAGCCGCTTTGGTTTATCAGCTGCCAGTTGCCTGGGCACTGCCGCGTTGTAGTCCCCAAATAACACACAAGACACTGTATTAATTATGAAGCTGTTGGCCTTGCTTGTTTCTTACTGGCTAGCTCTGACTTAAGTAATTACCCCATAATTGTTGATCTAAGTATTTCTCTTACCAGAGAAATTTCCGGGCTTCCTACCCCATGGCATTACATCTTGACCTCCTGTGTTTCTCCTTCCCAGAGTCCTCCTGGACTCCTAGTCCCACCTATCTTGGTTCCCTATTGGCCAACAGTGCTTTATTGACATATACACATGACTTCCCCCGTCACATGGGGTAAAAAACATAGGTAAAGACAAACAGATTAAGTTTATAAGAGCTAGCAAGAAACAAGCATAAGATAAGGCAGAGCATTACTGACTGACATTAAGATTCTGTGTCATGATTTGGGAGTTGGTTGGTGACCCAAAAGAAAAAGCCTGCTACATACACTTTCCTCAGCACCAGGGAGGAAACAGAAATCAAGGATTAACACCCACACAACAAAGACAAGTCCAGATATCAGCATCTTGAATTACAATCTTTCCAGTCCCTGATGCCTAGGTGCTAGCATAAAAACACAACAGCAACAGTCAGAACAGTGTGTCTCCATTATTACCAAGAAACCCTACCACAGCAGGACCTGAAGATTCCAACATAGTTGAAGCACAAGCAAAAGACTTTAAAAGAGCATTTCTGAATATGATAGAGGTCATTAGAGAGGAATGAATAAATCTCTTCAGGAAATCAATGAAAACATAAACAAACAGTTGAAAGAAATAAATAAACCATTAAAGATCTGAAAGTAGAAACAGAATCAAGAAAGAAAACCCAACTAGGGAAATATGGAAATGAAAAATCTAGGAACTCAAACAGGAACCAGAGGCAAACTTCAAAAACTGAATAGAAAAAATGGAAAAGAGAATCTCAGGCATTGAAGACATAATAAAAGAAAATGGACACATTGGTCAAAGAAAATGTTAAATTAGAAAAACCTCCTGGCAGAAAACATCCAGGACAACTGGGTCACTATATAAAGACCAAATCCAAGAAGAATAGGAATAGTGGAAGGAGAAGAAACACGGGTCAAAGCTACAAAAAATATTTTCAACAAAATTTAGAAGAAAATTTCCCTAACCCAAAGGAATAGATGCCTATTGAAGTAAAAAACATACAGAATATCAAAATACAGGATGAAAAGAGAAAGTCCCCTTAGCACATAATAATCAAAACACTAACTTCATATAGAGCAAAGAAACCAGAAGGGCCTGGACACATGTGGTGCAGACCCTAAGACACCACTAATGCCACCTAAAATACTATGCTATGGAAACCTTTCAATATTCACGTTAAGCAGTATGTATCTACAAATCCAGCCCTATAAAAGATGCTGGAAGGGAAACTCAAACCAAGAAAATATAGGAAATAAAAATCCCAGATCAACAAAGTCAAAAGAAGGGAGGGGAGGCACACACACACACACACACACACACACACACACACACACACACACACACACACCACCACCACCACCACCACCACCACCACCACCACTTCCAACAATAACAACAAAAGAACAGGAATCAACAGTCATAGATCATTGATATCTCTCAACACCAACAGATACAATTCACAAATAAAAAGACACAGAATGATGGAATGGATACAAAGACAAGATCCAACATTCTTCTGCTTATAAGAAACACATCTCAATATCAAATTATAGACATTACCTTAGGGAAAGTGTTGAAGAAAGATATCCTAAGCAAATGAACCTAAGAAACAATCTGAAGTATCCATTTTAACATATGACAAACTAGACTTCAAATCAAAACTAATGAGAAGAACACTGCATACTCATAAAAAGAAAAATCCAGCAAAAGGACATCTCCATTGTTAACATCTATGCCCTAAATACAAGGGTATCAAAGTCTGTAAAAGAAATACTACAACAATTTAAATCATATATTGACCTTCACACACTGATAGTGGGAAATTTCAGTACCCCACTCTTTTCAATACAAAGGTCCCCCAGTCAAAAACTAAACAGAAAAAATACTGGAGCTAACTGAAGTTACAAACCAAATAAACCTAACAGGCACTTACAGAACATTTCACCCAAACACACACACACACACACACACACACACACACACACACACACACACACACACACACACATACTTTCTCTACACCTCATGGAAATTTTTTCAAAAATTGACCACATACTTGGACATAAACTAAGTCTTAACTGATACAAGAAAATCAAAATAACAGCCTACACCTATCTGACATCCATGGATTAAAGTTGAGTATAAACAACATCAGAAAGCTTACAAACTCTCTCTCTCTCTCTCTCTCTCTCTCTCTCTCTCTCTCTCTCTCTCTCTCTCTCTCTCTTTTGTTTTTTACGAGACAGGGTTTCTCTGTATTGTTTTGGAGGCTGTCAGTCTAGCCCAGCCTCGAACTCACAGAGATCTGCCTGCCTCTGCCTCCTGAGTGCTGGGATTAAAGGCATGAGCCACCACCACCTGGCTATAAACTCTTAGAAAATGAACATCTCTATACTGAATGGAAAATGAGTCAAGACAGGAATTAAAGACTTTCTAAAACTCAGTGAAAATTAATACATAGTATACCCACACTTATGAGCACAGTGAAGATACTTTTAAGCGGTAAGTCATAGCACTAAATGCCTGCGCAGAAAGAGAGAGAGAGAGAGAGAGAGAGAGCTTATTCTAGTAACTTAATGCCTCACCAGAAACCTCTATAACAAAAAAGAAGAAATTTTACTCAAAAAGTGTAAAAGTCAAGAAATAATCAAACTCAGGTCTAAAATCAATTAAAAATGAAAAATAGTACAAAGAATCAATGACACAAAGACTTAATTATTTGAGAAAATCAAAAGATTTAACAAACCCTCATCCAAATAGCTAAAATATGGAGATTCAAGATCCAAATTAATAAAATTAGGATTGAAAAGTGTTGGTGGGGGAAGCATATCAATAGACTCTGAAGAAATCCACAGAATTATAAGAACATGCTTTCTAAAAACAAATGTACTATGTCAAAATAGAAAATTTAAAAGAAATGGGTAATTTTCTTGATACATACCATGAACAAAAGTTAAATCAAGATTGTATGAGCAATTTAAAGAAATCTATAGCCCCTTATGAAATAAGTCTCCCAACCAAAAAAGGCCCAGGGCTAGATTGTTTTAGAACAGAATTCTACCAGACTTTCAAAGAAGAGTTAATGCCAATATATCTCAAAGTACTCCACAAAATAGAAACAGAAGGAACATTGTCCAATTCATTTTACAAGGCTACAGTTACCCTGATACACAAACCACATAAAGATCCAATAAAAAAGAGAATTACAAACAATTTACCTATAAACATAGATGCAAAAGTTCCAAACAAAATGCTTGGAAACTGAGTCCATGAACACATAAAAAAGATCATGACTAAGAAGGCTTCATCCCGGAATGCAGGGATGGTTCAACATATATAAACTGATGAATGTAACCCGCCATTTAAACAAACTGAAAGACAAAAAACATATGATCATTTCATTAGGTACAGAAAATGCCATTGACAAAATCTAACACTCCTTCATGAGAAATTAAGGATACAAGGACATACCTTAATATAATAAAGGCACTTTACAGTAAGCCCATAGCCAACATCAACTTGCTGGTGAAAAACTCAAAACAATTCCACTAAAATCAGAAATAAGAAAAGTTTCTCCCCTCTCTCTTTATTTCAGTATAGAAATAACTGATTTGATGTAAGGCCTACTCCATGAGATGGAACTCATACCTGTTACTGCTTGGGTGACCAAGGACCAGAGACTAGATAGCTCAGGGACCTAACGTATAAACAAAAAAAAATATACTAGTCAAAAAATAAAAAGGTAATCATAAAATGACACCTAATGATATTCTGCTGTAGCACTAATTCTAATTGTTCTTAGTAATAAAAACTCAGAGACAGATAATGGGGTTAAAGCTGAAGATAAGAGAAGCAAAGTGGCCACCTCCTTAGTGCTGGGGTTAAAGGAGTGTCATTCCAAATCCTGAGATAGCCTTTCCGTGAGGTGTCTGTCTTTTGGACTGGATCAATTTTGTGTAGCCCAGGGTGGCCTTGAATTAAGAGAGATCCATCTGCCTCTGTCAGTCCTGAGTTCTGGGATTAAAGGTGTGTACCACCACTGCCTGGCCTATAGAGGGCTGGCTAGTGTAGTTAGCTTTGTACTCAGATCTTCAGATCACAAACAAAATATCACCATGTTCTGCTATGTTGAGATCAGTACCTTCAAAAGTCTTCATCAGAGAGGCTTCCTCCTGTAGCAGATAGGAACAATTATGGAGACTCACAGTCAGAGAATGAAAGACCTTGAAACACCCAGACTTGAACATTATATCTCCATCAAAACCCACCCTTCAGAGCTCAGGGAGCCCTGCATAAGAGGAAGCAGAAAGCATACAAGAGCCGGAGGGTCTAGAGGACACTGAGAAAACAAGGCCCACTAAATCAATATGCACAAAGCTGTTGATAGGAGCTCAGAGACCGAAGCATGCACAGGGCCTGCGTGGGTCTGCACCAAGTCCTCTGTGTAGATACGATGGCTTCCAGTTAGTGTTTTTTATGGGATTCTTGAGTGTATGAACAACTGGATCTCTGATTCTTATTCCTTCTCTTGGACTATTTTCCTTCTGTTAGTTTGTCTTGTCCAATTTCAATGTGACTGATTTTTTGGCTTGTTTTGTTTTATTTTATTATATTTTGCTTTGCTACATTTCAAAAGTGAATGAGCTGAGCAGTGGTAGTACATGCCTTTGATCCCTGGTCTACAAAGTGAGTTGCAGGACAGCAGAGGCTACACATAGAAGCCCAGTGTCAGAAAAAAAAGTGAATTAATTGATGAATGAATGAATGAATGAATGAAAACCTAGCCACTTTGGTGAAGTTAGAACTTAGCAATCCTTTATATCTGCTGGAGGGGGGAAAATCTGTTTTTTCCAATTGAGTGACACTGGATATATAAGTCTAAGCCCAAGACAAAATAATTTATTTTATTTTGAATATAGATCAATCTCTTATTCTGCTCCCTGACTTGGATATGAGTTAGCCAGCTGCTTCCAGATCCTGCTCCAACATGATGTATTATACTCTTAAACTGTAAGACAGAATAAATCCTTTGTCTCATCCAGAGTGTTTTTTCACAGCAGCATAAAAGTAACTAATACAAATAATAAAAATGAGAGACTTACTATGGTAGTTTGAATGAGAATGACCCCCATAGGCTCATGTTTTTGAATGTTTGGTCCCTACTTAGGGGGACTGTTTGGAAATGATTAGAAGGCCTTATTAGAATAGGTGTAGCCTTATGGGAGAAGATGTATCACTGATTTAAAAGACCCAGGACAAGTTCAGTCTTTGTCTGTCTGTCTGTCTGTCTGTCTGTCTGTCTGTCATATATCTCTGCAAGCTGTGTGCAGATGAGATGTGAATTCTCAACTTCTGTTTCAGGATAATCTGGCCTGCCTGCTGCCAGGTTCCCTATACTCAGAAACTGTAAACAAGACTCCAATTAAATGTTTTCTTTTATAAGCTGCCTTCATCATCATTTCTCTTCACAACAATATAACAGTAACAAAAACATCCACTATTAAGCTTACTACAAGAACATGGTAACTTTGACTTATTTCCAAATACTAAGGAATTTCAATAACAGAATCAGCAGACAATGTAATGAACTTTGGTTGAGAGTGAACCCACAAGAATTGTGATTCTGAAACAATTGCCCTTTTATTTTGCTCATTCTTGAATATTCCTCCTTTTGCTCTTTTTATTAAATTTGCTCCAAATTGAATTCAAATAATTATCTAATTTGTAAAAATTATAAATCTTCCAATTAATGAAATCTGTGCAAACTCTAAGATATAATTTATTTCTAACTCCTCAAATGATAACAGCCCCATTCCAGTGTTGTTCATTTGAAAATTTTGTCCTTTCCTCAAAATAAAAGAGATAAAGAAAACAGAACAATGGTAGCAACAAAAAGTTTGTGCTGATGCCATAAGTATTATTCTAGTAACTTCTGCTTCTGCTGGTATAGGCAGAGTTTCTCCACCCCAGGACAGCTTCCAAATTACCACCCAGAGACTTATATAATTGTAAATGCTCAGCCAATAGCTGAGGCTTATTACTATCTAGCTCTTACATTTTAAGTTAACCTATATTCCTTATTTATACTCTGCCACATGGTGGTACCATTACTAGCATGGCATGGTCATCCCTGTTCCCTCTGTGTCTGCTGGTATGTTTCCAGATTTCTTCCTTCCTCATCCCAGCATTCCCTGTTTGGCTTTCCCACATAACTGTATCCTGTTTAGCTATTGGCCGTTCAGCTTCTGTGCTAAACCAACCACATCGACATATAGTCACATAGTATAAAGGAATATTCCACAGCATGCTGGTGTGACTACACATTAGTGGGTTCTTTGCTACTGTAACAAAACATCAATATTATGCAAGTAAGGGATGGAGATTTACTTTGGCTCTTAGTTGCAGATGGTTCAGTTTCATTTTTTCTTGTTAGATTTTTATTTTGTTGTCTGACTTGTTCTGTTCTGTTGTTAGTTATTTTATTTCTCTTGATGATATTGGCCTCTTTCCTAGTTTTCCCCTTTATTCAAACCCATCTTCAAGCTTTCCTCTAAAATTAACCTCAGTGAACTTCTACCTTAGGAATTTCTACATTTACCTCTTCTTAGAATAACCTCCTGCTTCTCTGTGGGTACATGTGGAAACATCCATGTGTACCAATGTGGGGACTGGAGAGAATTCTCCACCTTAGCTTCTGAGACAGTGTCACTCAGTCAACTTGAAGCTCTCCTGTTTCAGCTAGACTGGTTGGAGAACAGGCCCTTAGATCTATATGCCTCTGTCCTCCACATTGGGTTATTGGGTAGACATGGCCATGCCTGGCTTTCACACAAGTGCTAGGAATTTAAACTCAGGTCTTCTGCTTTCAGAGTAAGTGCTGAGCCATCTCTGCACCCCACTTGACCCTGTTCTAGTATTCCTGCAGCAACATAGTCCACGGTCATGGGAGTACATGGTAAAGGAGATCTAGTTACTTTATGGCTGCTAGGAAGCAAAGACAGGAGGGCAAGAATCCCAGTAGCCCCATAGAAAGTAAACCCCAATAACTTCTCTACATACTCCATCCCATAAAGTTCCTCCTATGTCTCTTTAGTTCACAAACTGGCAACCTTAACACAGGGACCTGTGGGAATATCTTAAATCCAAACTGCGAAATGGAATCCCTAAGCTGGCTTATTAATCAATCAATCAAAACTGACTCTATGCATGTCTATGACTCCATATATTACAAAAGCCCACAAGTCCTCGTTATTTAATGTCTAAATTTTATACTTAAATATCATTAATACAATATAGTTACTTGCTATTTCTTTTCTCATGGGGATATAAGATGCATTTAGAAATAAATGTATCAAAATAATCTTGATTGTATACCTCATAGAAAGTTTATACTGTATAGGCATATTTTACTTGGATTTTCTAAGAAAAAACAAAAATTGTCCACTCCTCTCCATTTTGTTTTTAGAAATTACACTTATCAATCCCCATTAGATTGAGTTAATCACATTAATTTGAAAAACAAATCAGGATGTTCAGTACAAATGCAAGGTGAGGTACAGGGGAAGACGTGAGGCAACAGGAAGATCGAGTCAGGAGAAGAACAGAGGAGAGCAAGGAAAGAGATACTAAAAGAGAAGCATGGCATGTACTCTCTCATATATGGATTTTAGACATAGATCTGGGGAGTGCCAGCCTACAATCCCATGGCCAGAGAGTCTGGGAAACAGAACATTTAGAGTCTGATGAAAGAAGAGGCAGACTCCCACAACTAAATGCTGAGCTGAGCTCAAGAAATCCAGTGACACAGAGGGAGGACTGATGACCAAAGGGGTTAAGACTGGGCTGGGTTTAACCCCCAGAAACAGTTGACATGACAAGGGTTATCTCTTGAATCCCAGACTGATGCCTGAGAATCCAGCATGGGACTGATCAAGACTCCCTGAATGTGAGTGTCAGCGAGGAGGCCTAGGTAATCTATTGGGCCTTGGGTAGTAGATCAGCATTTATCCCGGTATACAAATGGACTTTGGACTCTCATCAAACAATGAGAGATGCACTCTTACCCTGGATTCTTGAGGGAGGGTCTAGGCCCTGCCCTGGATGAAATGACAGACTATGGACACCCCCATGGATGGCCTCACCCTCCCTGGGAAAATGAGGGGATATTGGGGGGGTTGGTGGGAAGGCTCAAGAGGAGAGGAGGGAAAGGGAGAGGGACCTGGAATTGGCATGTGAAGCAACCTTGTTTCTAATTTAAATTTAAAAATAAAATATATAAAGAAAGAAAAGAGATACTATAATAGAGAGAGCCATTATACATTTAAAGAGAAATGGCACATGTCTAGAAATCTACAAGGTTGACCCCAACTAACAATCTAAGCAATAGTGGAGAAGCTAACTTAAATGCCCTTCTCTTATAATGAGATTGAAGACTACCTTATATGCCATCCTAGAGCATTCATCCAGAAACTGATTGAAGCAGAGGCAGACACCCATAGCTAAACACTGAACTGAACTCCTGGAATCCAGCTGCAGAGAGGGAGGAATGATGAGCAAAGAGGTCAAGACCAGGCTGATAAAACCCACAGAAACAGCTGGCCTGAACAAGGGGTAGCTCATGGTCCCCAGACTGACAGCTGTGAAATCAGCATAGGACAGATCCAGAGGCCTTGAACATGGGTGTCATTAAGGAGACCTTGCCAATCTATGGGACCTCTGGTAGTGGATTAGTATTTATCCCAGTACACAAATGGAATTTGGGAGCCCACTTCAAACAGAGGGATACTCTCTCAGCCTAGACACAGGGGGGAGGGTCTGGGCCCTGCTCCAAAGTATATGACAGACTTTGAAGATCCCCCATGGAAGGCCTCACCCTCCCTGGGGAGCAGAAAAGGGATGGGATAGGGAATCAGTGGGGGGCATGGGAGGAGAAGAGGGAGAGGAAACTGGGATTGATATGTAAAACGAACTTGTTTCTAATTTAAATAAAAAAGGGGGCATCTGAAAGAAGATTTAAAATTCATAGTGTATGGCAGTGCATGGTTACTGACTTCCTCATGTGCTCTGAAGCATTAACTGTAACAAATTTCAACTTCAAATGGTTAAAACAAACTGGTACGAGAGTGTCTGAATAAAATGCAGGAGGTTTAATACCATTTCCACGTTTGGGAAGTAATTTGTTCAGTTCTCATTATAGTGGCAAACAAATAGAGTTGGGAAGTAGATGTGTTTACTTTCCCAATTTATCAGAAAGATTATTTTCTAAATAAATAGAACATCATTAATTGGTACACTTTAGCTTAGTCATATAAAAATAAAAATTGAGAGTTCTTTTGATACATAAACATGGATGTATTTCTTCACTTTAGCTAGTTCAAAAGTGAGAATCTCATTTACTTACAAAAGCAAAATATGAAAGCCCTCCTAGATGCTGTGAGTTTTTCTGAAGTAGAGCAGAAGGAATCTTCCCTGCACGTATTAAGTGATCAATGACACAGGATACAAAGGGTGCAAGGAGTCAGACATACTGCTGGGCCTGTCTAAAAAAATGTTAACATTTTAAAATTATTCTGGAAAGGATAGGTTAACAAATAAATGAGCTTCAGCTTAATACACTAAATGTATTTTCAATTACATTATTTTTAACACTGGCTGCAAATAAACATTCATAGAACTTGGACCTGAATTAGTGAAAAGCAAAAGCTTGAACCCCATATCTGCTGGTGATAGAAGTCCTGTAAAGATGATGATGCCCCTAAGGGGGTCTAGGCCTCAAGCCTCAATTTAGAAGTACTCATAGAGAATAATAGACACGGTGAGAGCTGCCTTGTGGGAAGGCCCAGCAGACACTATGAAATGAGGTGTACATGAGGATCCGTCCCATGAACATTCACAGATTTCATTCAGCAATTCTGCTCAACAAATCAGAAAAGACCTTTGGCATGTGGCCACTAGTGTTTAGCATTGCTTTGAAGGGTATTTGTTGTAGATCCCAAATTTTCCTTTTGTTCCATGTGATGGTATGATGTCATATATTGTGGACTTGCAAAAATAGAAGTTGCAGCTAGATTTCACAGACACAGTGAACCACCCAGACACCCATACATTTAGAAATTGGTAGAATTTTGTCATCTTCATGGGTAAGGAGACATGATAAAATTGTACTTCTGTTTATAAAAATCTTAATATTGTGAAAATTCCTATCTTGTAAGGTACAAAACTAGTCTGGGCAAGAAGACTCATTTTGCATCAGGACTGCAGAGCAATAGAAGCAATAGTCTTTCTGTCACTGCTCTGATGGTCTACACTGACTGTCCTGCATTGTGGCAGCTCATCCAAATAGCTGGCATGTTAGTTGGCTTTGTAGGCCTGATGTATCCTCAGCCAGCAGGATATTCAATTCCTAGCAGATCTCCATTTTCTTTCCAAACTTTAGATTCAAATTAGCCATCAAAATAATTGCTAAACATGTAAGTACTTGTAATAAATCCCATCTTCTACAGCAGTCCCGTGATCCTCTCTCTGATTAAACTCCAATATGAAGGTCAGTGTTTTCTAATCACAAGAATAGTAGGCTATTTTTGTAAACACACAGGAAGATTTTCAGAGCCCAGATAAATGACCATCAAATCAATTCCATCTCCCTGGGTACATACCTGCACAACCTCTTCTGATGTTTCCAATTCCCAGATGAAGAGAGAGGAGAAAGGACATGGAGGCAGACAGCATGAGGAAGAGGTTTGGGTCAAGAGTCAGACACTTAGCATTACAGGAAGATGAATGGAATGGCTGTGCCTGCACGTTGACTTAAGATATAAAGGTTCTCTTAGATTCTTGAAGCATAGGCATAGTTACTTCCTGAGTTAGAAAAAATGGGAGGAAAAACAGGCGGGGTTTTGAAATATCTGAAATAGTCATTGTAGATTAACTGTTTAGTTAGAGTGATAATATAATGTTAATATTAAACTGTTAGGATTTTGATAAAAGACATCCCTCAAAGCCCCTATGTTGAAGACTTGATCAGTAGTCTATGGCACTGTAGGTAGATAGAGGAATCTTTGGGAGGTTGGGCCTAGCTGAGAAGTAACCCTTAAAGTGGTAGTGGGACTTTGCATCATCATCTCTTTTCGCTTCCTAGTTGTTGTAAATTGTTTAATATGCCCTCCCTACCATGGCCCACCATGGGTGAAAATCAATGGAGTCACTCACTGTGAATGCAAACTCTTAGGCAACTACATGGCCAGGAGCAAGCTTTAATCTTGTTTCATCAGAGCCCGAAACATTCCATCACCAAAGGAAGTTTCTTAAGACATAAGGAAAACAACTCAAAATACCTTCAGGAAGTCCCTGGAGCCGATCAAATTCACTAGGCCCCTTTTGTTCAGAACAAGCAATATGAGATAGCCAAGAGTCTCTCTCAGACAAATCAAGTGGCAAAGAAGACTCTGAGACAAAATCAGCTGCCTAAAAGAAGCACAAACCAACTTAGATGCTTCGTAGAGATTTAGATCAACTAAGTCACTTGGAAAGGACACTCTCCAGCCTGTTAAACTACAATCAGACTGTGCAGTATGATTCATTCCCAGAATCTATGAGCTGTCCACCAATATTGGGATGGATTTTGATGATGCAGCTATCTTTATGTCAGTTCTGCTCCTATAAGTAACTCCTCATGGTTGGTGTTGCTCCTGGGAAACAGATCATGAGGTGGAATTTAGCAGATCTAATGATTGTTGTTGAATGCTCCTAAGATCAATATCAGTATCAGAGGAAAGAGGAGACTGAAAATGAGAGAGAGAGAGAGAGAGAGAAAGAGAGAAAGAGAGAAAGAGAGAAAGAGAGAGAAAGAGGTATTACAATACAGCACCAATGACAGAAGTAGTAAACCATATGGGATGTTCTGGAGCTAAGATTAAAAGCTGAGTTCTCTAACAAGCTCTTGAGTTGT
Source organism: Mesocricetus auratus (assembly GCF_017639785.1). NCBI lineage: Eukaryota > Metazoa > Chordata > Mammalia > Rodentia > Cricetidae > Mesocricetus > Mesocricetus auratus. The sequence continues at coordinate 74,222,155 of NW_024429193.1, read as the reverse complement.
TCAATCATTAGATACACACCTAAAACAGAAGCACAGTCTTGTATCTATAATCTGACTAAGTGTAGCTAAGAATATAATTTTAAAGAGGACTGACAACTAAAAGTCATTTTCTAGCAGATGAAGGAGGACCAGGTCATAGGAGGACCAGTTCATGAAGCAGGAGGCATGACCTTGAGTATAACTCTTATATGACACAGATCTATTTCCTCAGGGATTGTAATGAGCCTCTCCTTTCAGGGAAATTTAGAAAAGGCATCTTAATGAGACACACTACTGTCCTGGATTTTGAAGATGCCTGATAATCATCATTTCTTCCTGCACAAACTATACAACCTCCTTCATCTTTGGGAAAGGTTCCTTGAACATAGTATGGGCTTACACCATCTCTGTGGTAGACTGAGTTGTAGGATCTGCTGTCATGATTGTTACAAAGGATCCTATACTGCTGGACTAAATATTTAGTAAATTCACATCAGTGGTATTCATTGATGCCCTAAATACAGAAAAATTAAACTATCATTATTTTATGTAGTTTTCCTGTCAAATTCATTATGTTCATTTCCTCTTGACAGGCTCTCTATGCAGCCAATGGCAGTGGAGTGACTGGTAGAACTCCTCAAAAGAAGAGACTCTTAAAGTGATGTGTTTGGGTTCTGTTTTCTTTTTGAACCATAGTAATTTGATAGAAAAAGTAATTCCAACCTTATAAATGGAGCCCAAGCCTCTGGGCTGAGGTATATTCCACCCCAGCCATTGTGATTGTTTCTTTCATGAATATATTTTGCAGTTCTGGGATACCATGGTAACAGAAACTGGATGGAGTTGACTATATGAAAAGTCATGTCCATTTTTTTGTTTCTTCTTTCTTTATGGGTGTTCTGTAATGGACATTCACATGTGATACAGAGATATATTTCACATACAGTGCCCATCTCTGTGGCTTCATTTCAAATGCTTGTACCGAATGGCTTCTCTCAAATTTCCAATTCTTTCCTTTCTAAACTACTGACAAACTGAACAAGTCATTTGCTGCTGACCATTGGTATATATTTTCGCTTTTAGCTAATTTCCCTTTTACACAAAGTTAATAAGCAGGCTGTTAAAGCTACGCTCATTAGAATGGTTTTCCTCCATACCCCAGGCTAACCCACTCCAGAATAAACCTTGAAACTTTTATTCCTCTGGACCATCAATCTAGCAAAGCGTGTGAGCAGAGAGAAGTGCGCAAAAGTGATGGATAACATGGGTTTTGAGCATTGTTATAGTTTCATCCTGTTTTGTGACAAACACCATCACCAAGAGCAATTCACTGGAAGAAGGTTTTGGTTTGTTTTTTTGCTTATACTTCTGAATCAAAGTCCATGGAAGAATCTTGGAGGAGTTCTGCTTTCTGGCTCACTTGCAGACCCACATTTTTAAAGCATTTATATATATATTTATATATATATAAATATATATATAAAGCATTATATAAAGCATTTTATAGTTTAGGACCGTCTTCCTGGGGAATGATACCACCTGTAGCGGTCTTGTCTATCCTAAATAAAGTAGTATTAAGGCAATCTCCACCAGCCATACCACAGATCAGTCTGACCAGGATAATCAGTAAGCTGAGACTTCCTTCTCAGGCAACTGCAGGCTGTGTCAAGTTAACAGTTCAAGCTAGCCAGCGTAACCCTCAAGTAAAAGTGTGGGCTTTTAGGTATGCCCATACTTGGTCTGCAAGATGTACCAGCTCTCATTCACAGAAGGTTGTTGGTGGACTTAGCAGACTTCATTTCATGGCTGATTTGGAAGACTATGGCTTATCTTGCATGGTTTTCATCACATTGTCATTTATAATGCTCCAGTGCTTGGCTAGAATGCGAACAAAAATTAATGCACCAGGCTAGGAACTGCTCTTCAAAAGGCATCAATTAATCTGGTGGAAGTGATATGATTCTCTGTCCTAGAACCTTGGGGCTCCATGTCATGTTATCCCCTCTGAAGCTTCTCATAAAGCCCTTGTTAAAACTTTTTAAACTACTGATGCATTAGCTAACTTAATGGTAAAAATCAGACTACATCTAAAGAACGTAGAATTTTCTGAAGAACACTGTAGGTCCTACTCATAAGGTAGAAGATTATTGTGTTTTGGTAACACAATGGTAAAAAAAAAAAGGTCATCGCCATTTCCAGGTTTAACACCTAGTGTCTCCCTAATGCTAATGGATTTGTCTAGGATTGTCCTTTCATATAATAGGAGATAAGGGAAGCAACAATCTCTCATTTCTAAGCATAAAGGATCTCATGACCTTTCAAAATGTCAATGTTTGTGAGTTTTATTGGAATATATGGATGGTACCAAGGCCTCCAATTAAGATAATGACATCAATGAAATTGAATAGGACAATTCTGTTCTGTGGAATGTCTATGGGGGAAGATCCTCTTGAACTGTTTCATAGAAAAGTGTGAGAAAGATAACACAGTCCAACAACAAAACTACAAATGTTTGTGTTATTCTGATGACTCTAATTGCAAGTTGTTTATGACTCTCATGTAGGTAAGAACTGGAAAGAATGCACAGATGAAGTCAATGGCCACATATGATTCATCTGCTGCCTGGTTCTATTGAAGTGCATCACACCTGGCCCTGCAGGTGCAAATGAACTTCAATGTGGTTGATTTTGCAGCAGCCTGCTGTCCTCTATTGAATAACAGATGACTTGGCTCCAGAAACGTATTCCAACATCTGCTTTTTGCAGATGCCTGGCACTAACTGCTGCAATTTTGCTTTTATGTGGAGCAGACTCTGAGACAAAGATGAAATTGCCAGACATGTATGAAGTACTCAGGATTACACACTTGTAGATGAGACTGAAGAGAAGTGGCACTGGGCAGAGAAAGAAGTTAATCTTAATGACTATGTGTGCAGAAGTTTCTGTGCATTCCATGGATAGATATAGAGAATTGCAGAGTTATCCAGAGCTAGTGAGCAGCTGTGTATCTCTATCCTTGAGATGGGTGAAGGCTAACTTAGAAGTAAGCTGAGAATTTGTGTTTGACTGAAATGATTCTCAAAGGAGGAGAGTTTTGAATCAGCTTCAAGCAGCATTGCTAGAAGGGAAATAAGCTTTTTCCTTGACTCCATGTATCTCAGAACATTTACTGCAGTCCAATAAGGAAGGAAGGGTTTTTTTTAGGTCTGTCCTGTTCTGAGGTCCTGACTAGGCTGCCTTTGCATTGGTATTAAACTGATTTCTTAACTGCATCTTTAGAATGGTTCTTGGATTTTATTAGGGTCTAGTTTCTAGTTTTATTTATCATCATCAGTACTGTTTTGTGATTATTGAACTCATCTGTATTTGTTTTAGAATGGATCATCATTTTTTTTGAGGCAGGATCTCTGTATATGGCCCCAGAACTCACCATGTAGACCAGCCTGACCTCAGAAATCACAGGTTATTTGCCTGTTCTCCTGCCTCAGCCTCCCAAATGCTGAGATTAAAGGTGTATACTGTGAGGAGCCGCCCTCGCTATCGCTATTGCCGTTAGAAGATGGCGCTGACATCCACTGTCAGTTGGAGTTAACTGTTGCTGTCAGTTGGAGTTAACTGTCGCTGTCAGTTGGAGTTAACTGTCGCTGTCAGTTGGAGTTAACTGTCGCTGTCAGTTGGAGTTAACTGTCGCTGTCAGTTGGAGTTAACTGTCGCTGTCAGTTGGAGTTAACTGTCGCTGTCAGTTGGAGTTAACTGTCGCTGTCAGTTGGAGTTAACCGTTTAAACTGTGCCTCTCCCGTGACGTCATCTGGGGTGATGTGCAAACCACCAATCCCGGCTCTACACATCTCACTCGGAGCTCCTAGGCTTATATAAGGGGCTGGGTTTCTTAGCTTGGGGTCTCCTCTAAGAAGCTGATCATCTATCTCTCAAGATGCATTAAAGCTTTACTGCAGAAGGATCCGAGTGTTCTGCGTCGTTCTTGCTGGCGAGACGGTAGCGCGGGACATCTGGTGCCGAAACCCGGGAACTCTTCAACATCGCCGGCGCCGCGGGAGACCCCTCGGAAGACGGGGCGGATTCAGAACTGCAGGGACGTAAGTTCAGAGAGGTATGCTTTATCCTGAACAACCCTTTTCTCGACTTTGGCCTTAGTTTGTCATCACCGTGGGACGGGTCAGTGGAGGCTTTGGTGCTAGTCCTGTTTGTCCTTCTCCTTCATCGTGGCTGGTGCTGACAGAACGGCGCTGTCCATCTGGCGCTGTCAGTCTGGTGCTGTCAGTCTGGTGCTGTCAGTCTGGTGCTGTCAGTCTGGTGCTGTCAGTCTGGTAACGGAGTTGAGCGCGTTTTTTAGATAAGCTGTCAGCGCGATGGGGTCGTCACAGTCAGTGGTTACTGCCCTACAGACTGTGCTAAAACAAAGAGATCTTAAAATTGCACCACGAACACTTCAAAATTTTGTGAAGGAGGTAGATAGAGTGGCACCATGGTATGCTTGTTCCGGGTCCCTCACTGTGGCCTCATGGAACAAGCTAGGTAAAGAACTAGACAGGAAGCATGCAGAAGGAGATCTCTGCTTAGGTACCAAAGCCATTTGGAAGCTAGTTAAAAACTGCTTGGAGGATGAGGCCTGTCACCCTGCTATAATAGAAAGTCAGGGAACCTTAGAGGAAGTTCAGGATAGCATGTCAGAAACTGAACGGAGTGAGAGAATGGGAGCTCGCAAAAGAAAAGACATGTCTAAGAAAAAAGGCCCTCCCCAGGAAGTTAAGAAAGGGGGAGAGAAAGAAGGGAGTTATCATTCACCCCTTAACAAATCTAAGAAAAAGAAAAAGCCAGAATCTAGTCTATACCCTGCAGTAGAGCTAGAAGCCTTGGAGCTAGATAATTCTGATTCTGACACTCTGGATTCTAGCGAAGAAGGTGGTCTAGAGGAGGAGGTGGCACGGTATGAGGAAAAAGATATCACCCTGATAGACACCGGCCACTGAAAACAAAAATGAATGTGAGGCCACCGCCTATAAATCCGGCGGGCTCACGCCTCTCAGCGCCTCCGCCATATGAGCTTCGGCTGAATACTGGTACTGACTCCTTTTTACCTTTAGAGGAACGGAGAAAAATACAAATGGCTTTTCCAGTATTCGAGAATGTGGAAGGCGGAAGAGTACATACCCCCGTAGATTACAATCAAATTAAAGAATTGGCCGAATCCGTTCGTAATTATGGGGTCAATGCTAACTTTACCACATTACAGGTGGAAAGGCTTGCTAATTTTGCCATGACTCCCACTGACTGGCAAACGACAGTGAAAGCAGTGCTTCCCAACATGGGACAATACATGGAATGGAAGGCTCTCTGGTATGATGCAGCCCAGGCACAAGCTAGAGTTAATGCCACGGCTGAAGATGAGAATCAGAGGCAGTGGACATTTGAAATGCTGACAGGTCAGGGTCAACATGCCCTTAATCAAACCAACTACATCTGGGGCGTCTATGGTCAGGTGTCGGCCGCCGCTATTAAAGCATGGAAGGCCCTCACAAAAAGGGGAGAGTCCAGTGGACACCTTACAAAGATTGTCCAAGGACCCCAAGAGCCATTTTCAGACTTTGTGGCCAGAATGACAGAGGCCGCCAGTCGCATCTTTGGTGATTCAGAACAAGCTATGCCCCTGATTGAGCAACTTGTCTATGAACAAGCAACCCAGGAATGTCGAGCGGCTATCGCCCTCGCAAAAGCAAAGGTTTACAAGATTGGCTCAGAGTGTGCAGGGAGCTGGGGGACCCCTAACCAATGCAGGACTAGCTGCCGCCATTTTACAAACGCACAGGTATAGAGATTTATCTAATCGAAAA